>NC_140937.1:169681228-169726572 GCF_014529385.1 Adiantum capillus-veneris
CGCTGACGTGTCAAAGCCTAAAGAATGGAGCCAACTTACAGATGCCGGCCGAGGGGCCTAAACCTAAGAAGAACAAGTAGCAGAAGAAGAAGAAGTCCTACCAACTTATGGGACCCGTCCGATGGTGGGGCCCCAGTGACTTAAAGGGATTAAAATAAAGCAGACTCACACACACCTCACGCAAAGTGATGACGTGTAGCTGTACGGAAGTTCCGGAAATTACGCTAACTGTTGACGTGGCAGAATTGTACGAATTTTCGCTTTTCACGTTGGCGGTGCTAACGCGGCAAGATTGTACGGATTTTTGTAAATGGCGCTGGCAGATTTTTGGCATTGCTTTTGACCAGAAGCTGTTGAGTTTTAAAGGCTTTTTACTGCAACGCTTTTGAGGCCAAGGTCCTTTAAATATGAGGTTAGGGCTCATTCTTTGGCATGCTTCCTGGAGAAGGTGCAAAGTCTGGAGTACCGGCTTGTACTGTATTGATGCATATAAAGAAATACTGAAAGGGGCACCAAGGTTTGGGGCCAATACTCTCTGGATGGAATTCCGCCACTCCGTGTCGTGTCGTCTCTCTCTCTCAATTCAGTTGTTATTGAAGTGCTAAAAGTCTGTTCAGTCTGATCTTTTCTAGTGGCACGTGGTGCCCGTCTTTTGACAATCAAACTTGACCTTTTGGCAAATCAAGCATGCTCGCACAAAGACATCCACATCTCTCCTCAAGGTAGGCCAATAGATAGAAGAGTCTCTACCGCTTTAACTGTCGCATCAATCCACGATACCCTGCATACGGTGGGACATGACTGTGCCATGACCTTATGTCGCAATGCTCTAGTGACACAAAGTCTGCAATGCATCATTATAAAATCATCTCTGAGGAGGTAGTGCTCATGATATTGCCCCTCTTGCAACTGTTCAAAGATCCTTGCAAAATCTTCATCAGTAGCATATTGTTCCTTCATGTCAATCTACTCATGATGATAAGGAATTGACCACAACTGAAATTTGTGGCTTCCTTCATAACGCATCAACCACAACATTCTTCTTGCCTTCCACATGCATATCTGAAAGTGGAACATAGAAAGAATGTTTTGCCCATCGCATATGCTTTTCAAATCTTTGACTGTGTCAAGAAGTAACGCAAGGTGTGATGGTCTGTCTGGACAGCAAAATCAACACCTAAGAGGTAGTGCTTACAACTAGAAAGCCATTAATTCGGCCAAGAGCCTTTTTCATAGACTTGCATAGTCTTCTCTGGTCCTTGCAAAATTCGGCTTTCATAAGCTACTACCCGTCCATCTTGCATTAGCACTGCACTGATGCTACTGCCACACACGTCACACTAGACCACAATTGACTTCCTGAGATCTGGCAAAACAATTATTGGATCTGAAGTCAACTGTTTCCTTTAAGAGACTAAGAGCTGAAATCTCTTTGTGGGTCCATTTGAAAGTGACCTCTTTCTTTTGCAAAGCGGCGTGAAGAGGTGATGCTATCTTTGCAAAATTCCTGATAAACCTTCTATAGTGGGAACACAATCCCAAGATGCTGGACATCGTGCACAGTCTTCAAGTCTGGCCATGTCTTAATAGCTTCAAACTTTGCAGAATCCATTCTGACACCATCCTTTGAGACTATTTGGCCAAGAAAGTGGATCTCTTTCAGGAAGAATTCAGTTTTCTTAGGATTGACAAGTAATTGTGACTGCGCAGCTCTCTGAAACACAATGGCCAAGTAACGCCTTATGCTCCTCTCATTCTTCGAGTAGACCATCATGTAATTGAAGAACGCCCAACAAACTGTTGATGCGAGTGGAAAATCCGGTCCATCATTCTGTTGAACGTGGCAGGAGCATTTTTTAGACCAAATGGCATCACTAGAAACTCATAAAGACCAATATGTCATTCTAAACGCATCTTGTGCACATTCCTCTGGCCTATACGAATCTAATGGTACCCACTCTTAAGGTATATCCTGTTGAAAATTGCAGCTTTTCTTGCAAATTTATCTAACACAGATAAATTTGACTGACAATTATCGAGACATCACATGCAAAAAATCAAGTACACAGAAAGATGATCTTTATACAGAAGTGATAGCGGAAGCAGATACAAAAGGACAGACTCCCCTTTGAGCTTTACATCCAAAACATGAGTTTTGCCCCTATGCTGAAGGGTGATTGTCTTGCCGAAGGCATCCAGCACGCCATGTACTCTGAACATCCACGGAATTCTAAATAGCGCATTGCACCCTCCAATGGCATGATATAGAACTCTTCTGTGTCCACATATGACTGGATATGCAGACGCAGCTTTCCAATGATGGGAGTTTACACACTTGAGTGGCCAGGACATGCCAACCCGCCTTTGATGTGTACCCCATCTCTTCAGCTCCGATTGCCCACCTTCATAGCTAACTCTGGTGAGATAAAGTTTGCTTTGGCACCTGGATCAAAGAAGATGAGTGTTGTTTGATCTCTAACTTTACCTCACGCTGTACATAACTCGTTGGCATCTGTACTGGGCCTGTCACCCACCATATTTGGCACCAAACCTGCCGTGGGTTTAGGCTTCTTGCCTTTCTGATCCTCTTTATCATCTGAGTCAGCTGGTCTTTTTCCTTTGTGGACAATTGGTAGCAAAGTGACTAGGCTGCTCGCATATAAATCATTTGTTTTCAGCCATTAAGATCTTCTTTTCCTTGAGCGACTTACGGACAAAAGGCTTCCTTTTACTGTTTCTTTGCCTGCGCTCCAGAAGTCCCGGCTGAATCCTTATCTTTGGTGGCCTTTTCTGACCCCTGTGACGCTTCATGAGCCATTTTCACAATGGGCTTCTTCGCTGAATTTTTCTTTTGCTGGCCTCCTTTCTCATTGCTCGGAAACCCACTGTCCTCTCCTTTCAACAAGGCAAGACCAGTGTTAGCAACTTCCATGAGCTGGGTTGAGGGTACCACTCTGTTCCTTGGTACAGTAGTCCTGAAGCCCTTTAGGCAGCCCACAACAATACTTCTCTATCTGCTGTGTCAACGGCACAAATCTGTAGGAGGTCATTGAAGTAACGCTTTACAAAAACCTTCAATTGTACTCCAGCAAGCTCTTGCATGTAGCCGAAGTAAGCTGGCCAACCTTTCATGACCGTCGGCTTCAAATTTATATAGATGTAGACATTTGTTTAAAGTAGACCCAAGTGGCGGGTGTCTGTCCTTGCATTAACAATGTCGTCCACCATGCAAGCGCATTGTCCTTCAAGAAAGTGGTAGCTTTCTTGACCTTAGAGGCCTCTGTAAAATTCCCTCCTCCATAAGCTGTATCAAACTGCTTAGGAAAGTGAGAGCCTTTGCTTTATCCTCGAAGCTGTTGAAAGTCCTAACTTTACAGCTGCACCACCTTCTTTGTAGCTTTCGGCTTTCCAATGCCCCCAAAGTGTCATAAGGAATAGTCTGCAACTTGGGCATTGTAGTAGGCAGCATCACATCTTGACCATTAACTGCGTTCAGAGGACCATATCTGGTGGTGTGTCCAAAAACCAGCCATGCCAAAATGAGCCTGTGGCACCCAAACTGGCCTTGTTGCTCTGAAAAACCTTCTGCATGTCGATGCTCCCAAACACTGTTCCTGGCATGTACGGCCGACTTCCAGGCGCATAACCAGCTATACTCTGGAACACAGATCTACCCCCAAATTATCAAAGATGTACCATGGGTGGTGAAAAACTGGATGCATTGCCTGGTAACCAGTTCCCTATCCATTCAAGACAGCACGGGCTCTGAAAGGTGGCGGGCTGAACTGGCATAGCTTGTGAAATAGGCGTTCTAGCCACCTGTTCAAGGACAGGAGGAATCTGTTTTGGAGCCCTTGACTCCGCAACATGCGAGTGTTCCCTATCCTGCTGAGGCGCATGAAGTACTTGGGCTTGAGCCTCAACAAGCTTTGTTCGTGTGTAGGTCACCCTACTTTGTTGTAGCACTGGTGGCGCTTGCAAGAACTCCATAAACCTTGGGTTTTTCACCAGTTGCGAAAACACATTCACCGCGGCAACTAACCGAGTCTTGAACGCATCATCCTCAAGTTGTCCAGTCATAAAGCCCTGTACTGGAGGGACATTCACATCAACAGGAGGTACCGACAAGCGTGGCCATGAGCTCTCGCCAATCTCAAACACCATAGGAGTTTCCTGTCTGTCCTTCGAAGAGGATTCCTCTTCCATAATGCCCTTCTCTTTGTCGGCCAGTGTAATCCCGTGTTCCTATACTCTTTGTCTTTACCCAAAACAACAGCTCACTTCTTGAGGAAAAAGTGATTGATGTCTCGGGAATGCAACCATGAAACCGGCCCGTAGGCGTAGACTTTGGCTTTCACCCAAAATTCTTTACTTTACTTTAGATTTTCACACACAGAGGAGAACTTTGCAAAGGTAACCTACCACGGGAATTAACACTTAAAGCACACACAGGCTCGGAAGCTAGAATGCTCCGAGCAGACGCCGACACTTGTAGGCCCCATAATTGGCACCCCTTTCGGTATTTCTTTATTCTTTAGGAGGGTAAATTACAAAGAAGAGTCCTGGGAATCCTTTAGCTGTATCCAGCTAGATACCACCTGTTCTGGCAAAATTTTGGCAGCATAACAGCCCCAGAACTTGCCCGAAACCAATTTCCCTGCTGGAACTCGCTTCCACCGACATAAACCCTCTAATTCTGCCCAAAACAATAAATTCAGCACGTTGTATTTACTGGTTTTGCCAGTCCCTGAACTCCCTCCTAGGAGTGGGGCACTGTTCCAAGGTTCTGGCGCCCGTATGGCTGAAAAAACGGTCAAAATACAACGCATAACCTGCGCTGAAGTTGCACCTGTACAGTGAGGTTATCACCGTGACCGTGTGCTTGCTTTTGGAGCAGCCGTTTAGCTACTCCTGTTCCTGCTGAGAGAGGCTTTTGCCTCAGCAAAAAACGCATGTAACCACACAGCTGTACATGAGTCAAATGAAGAGCCCTCTTGTGGGGCATCACATTACTGCACATAGGGGAGAGAGACAGTAGCGTGAGGTGTGCAGGACATGACTTCTTGCACCACATTGTACATGAGAAGAAAAGCAAGCAATCAATAGCTCTTAACTTGTGTGGCAGGCTGCAAATGAAGCCCTCTCTAGTAGAAATCGAGCGCTAGCTTCTGTTGCATGAGGAAAGTCCACCAAAGAGTGCCACTTGGCACATTTGCATGCCATTTCCCGTTTCGTGCTTGCTGCTTAAAAATCTCCCAATTGTTGCCCAATTGACTTTGCAGTAGAGTTCTTAAATGTTCCTCTTGTCATTCCGGAGGTAATGATGCGAACAGATTTCGTGGCCCATCTATCCCCATTGGGACCCGCATCCAAAATTGCAATGTGGCCCAACTGTCGGGTACTTCCCTTTGGTGACCCACCTTGACTTTGTGCATTTATTGATGTTCACTTCCTAGTATCCACGAGCTTGCTAAGTGCGACAGGGGGACCTACGTGATCTTGAACTGAGCCTAGACATCCCTTACTATACGAATTTCAATGCCGACCAACTTCCCGTCTGTGGGTGAAACTATCATTCACATTGGCCATACAATGTCCGACCATTTGCAACTTAAAAAAGAGGGTCTCAAAAGTAAAACAAAAATCATTGAAAGAAAGCAACAACTAAAGTTAGCAATTTGCCACTCCTCGTGACATAGTTAAACAATTGCCATGTACTCGTGACATGACATCCCCTCCTTTTAAAGTGAGGTACTGGGTACGAGCTGCATGGAGTCCTTATGGTCGCTAACAACTCTGGGTAGTCTTTGAAAAAGTCTTCGTCAACCCACACGCTTCGTGGGTTTCCTCGATCTTTGGACTTCAAAAAGTACTATTGCACTTGTTTCTTTGAACCATGGATAAACCGATGCAACAAGACCTGCTCCAGTTCCATGACTTCGGCTTCATCTATGATTTCTGGTTCTTCTTCTTCGGAAATTGTCCTTTGGAGGTGTACCATGAAACACTTTCAACCAGAAACATGGAAAACGTTGTGCATTGACCGTGAGTTAGGCAACTGCAATTTCATAGAAACATCATTTATCTTTTTAATGACAGGAATGGACCATACATTCTGAAAAGACAACTTAGGACACTTCTTCCCGACTTGCTTAAGACGTTGCTACATGATTCTCAAATAGACCCAATCTCCTTCCTTCATAGTAACATCCTGGCGATGCTTGTTAGCCTTGCTTAGCCGAAGCATCACACTCTCAATAATCTCATCCAATGACTGACTTTCAGCCATAGTTACATGGGACGGCGGGTTGGGGTCGGGAACGGGTCAGGACGGCAAAAAGTCAGGAAACGGGACGGGGTTCGGAACGGCAAAAAAAAAGAGAGATTTTTTTGGCATTTTTTGATCTACACACATGCCACACACATAGAGCATCACTTTGACCATAAATTTACACTAAATAGACCAAAGAACACGAGTCATATAGGCTGAAATGTGCTAATAAAACATCGATGATCGATCGATACAAAATGAGAAAGTGCATGCCACAAGGGCTCAAGAGTCAAAAAGCCTAAAGGACTTAGGACAAGCCTGAGGCCTCAAGGATACAAAAAGTACAAAGGGCTATGTAGTAGGTAGAGTCGTAGACTCAAACTAGACTCGAGAGTCGAGTGATCATGATCATCAAACTCACAAGAAGGCTCACCTGCTGAATCTCCACATCGTCGTCGTAGTCGAGGTCGTCAGCAACGTACGAGGGCTCCGGCTCGGGAGGCTCGCATTGAGGCTCGAAAATCCTCCTCTAGCTCCTCCAAAAGAGTATCGGCCGAATGGATTCTCTTGTGCCATCTCCCACTCAGTGAAAGATCTGCCTTGTGTGTGATGCTCTTGGCAAGCATGCGCAAGTTAGCGCTCACAAACACCAAATCATTGGCCCTCTGAACCCCAAGGCGATTCCTCTTCTTAGAGGCAATGTGCTGTGCACACTCCATAGTTGCTCCAAGCAACTAGTGGTACATGCTTGGCTAAGGACACGAACAGCCAAGCGCTGCAAATGTGGGCCATCTCCTCCATAGTCCTCCACCACAAACCGAGCCAATCTTGTTGCGATCAAGCTGTGCATCTACACATCCATAGGAGCCCTTCTTTTGCCTGTAGTTGAGTAGCTCGTCTCTAATCTTGCGCCTAATGTCACTGCTAGGCTCAAGGCGCTCCAATGCAAGCCGCCATCCTTTGCTCACCTCCTTGTCGGTCTCTTGACGCCTTCCTTGAAACTCAGGGTCAAGCACATAAGCTGCCGCATGAAGTGGAGAGTAGTATCCATTCCACCTCGACTCACACAAGCCATGAATCTCCGCATACTGAACAGGGTCAGGCACAAGCTTCTCAAGTGCCTCTATCATCCGATCCATGGCTTCGTAGACTTTGCCAATGCATGGCTGCAAGCCATCCACCACTCGAAGTGGTGTAGAATAGGCTTGACCATGGCGTCAAGAGTCTTCACCTCCTCCCACCAAGCGGCGTCGTCGCCCATTCTCGGCATTTCAATCCTACGCTGATGTAGACTCCGGCGGGCCTGGAAACTCATCACTGAGAAAGGAAGCCCCTTAAGGCTCCGCCACATGTAGACAAGCGGCCCCCATATAAGCCAATTGAATGCAAATCTTGTCTCTGAATATTTGAGCAAAGACAATGGCTCCTCTTTGAGAATTCATGGCGCACTTTTTGATGGTTGAGCACAAAGGAGAACATTCGAGAGGCGTCACCAATGGTGGGTGAAATCCATGACAAGTTCCCTATGTCCTTGAGGAGGTTATTGAGGCAATGCGTCATGCAAAATGTGACATGGATGCTGGGGATACATGCCCTCAATGATAGCTCCGGCTGCCCTGTTTGACGCCTCTCCATTTGCAAAACCATACAAAGGACATTCTCCGGGCCAGTTGATCTCTATGGTGCTTGCCACATCTCCGCAGCAAGCATCTCGGCGGCCTTGCCACTATCAGATGCATCATGTGACTCCACAAAGTACATCTCCCCCCCGAGAGTAGGCCACCACCCGTGGATGGACCCGCTTGCGGGTGTCGCTCCATCCATCTACAAGAAGAGAGACGCCATTGGTCTCCCACAAATCCTTTGTTGCTTGGGCCGCTTGCTCCACGGCAAGCTTCTCTTTGTCAAGGAGGGTGGTGCGAAGCCTCTCGATGAAGGTGGCACTTAAGAGGAGCCATATTCCCCTATTTTCGTAACCATGGTTCGAAAGTATGGAGACCTATCCAACAAAATAGAGCATGTTGCGTTAGTATGGAGAGTCGAGAAATTATAACCCATTATGAATACAAAATGGAAGATTGCAATGTGTATATGCCAAGGGAAACTCACCGCGAAGCATGAAGGCAATGTGGTCGTGGAAGAAGAATCGGGGCAACCGACCTATCCACCTCTTCCTTCAATTTAGGATTCCAATTTTCGTTGAGAGTGGTTTGGCGATGCGGAAGGGAAGAGGACGGTGTTAGATCCATGGCTCTTGAAGGTTTGAGAGATGTCGTCTCAAGGTTGGCTTCCCGTTTGCTCTCGCGGTGTCGCCGTGGCGAAGGGATCAACGGCAACAAAACGCCCCTCTTGGCCGCTTCCGCAACCTCATACACCTGAGTTTCTCAAGAAGATCCAACCTCTTCTCGGGAGCTACATTAGGGCAAAAACTTCACCTCGTGACCGGGTTCATGAAGAAGATGGGCTCGCACTTTGTTTGAACCACCCGATCTCTTGTATGGACATAGCTTGCACGTCCATGGTCTTGCACCGCCACCTTTGCCACGCGAGCTAAAGTCGACTTCATCCCACCACGACCACGTTTGCACGGCGGCCTCCTTCGAGAAGAAGCGGCTTGAGAAGTGAGTTGGCTTGAGATGACATGATGGTGGAGAGACTCGAGAGGTAGAGCTTAGAAGTTAGAAGGGTTAGAGGAGAGCTTGTTGGAGAGAGTAAAAGAGCTTCAAAGTGGGTATAAGAGGGAGAGAGAGCTTCAAAGTTCAAACTTGAGCCTTGAGCTTGAGGGAAATGGAATGAGCTTGAGCCTTGAGCTTGAGGAAATGGAATGAGCATTGAGAGCATTGAGACTATGAGTATTAAGAGGCCCAAGGGAGCCTTTTATAGCCTCCCAAGGGCCAAGGCTTAAAAAATATGGCAGTTGGGGCTACACAGAGCCGTTTGCAAACAGTTAAAAATCGGCCATTTTTTAGAATCCGAATCGGCCGACCGGCCGCCTGTTCGTGCCTCGATGTTCTCCGTCCGACCCCGTCCGGACCCCGGCCGTCCCCGGTCCGTCCCCCCTGCGACCCGCCCCGTCCGGCCCCGTTTTTCGTCCGTCCTCGGCGTTCCGAGCCGTTACCTACCGGCCCTGTTACAGCGTCCCCCCGCCCTAGGCCCGTCCCCCCCGTCCCCTGTAACTATGCTTTCAGCATTGGCATCTGCAAATTGATTGACCAAACGAGTCAAAAGAGACTAGAACGGACGGCCAAATGCTACCTCATATGGAGTTCTACAAATGGAAGAGGATAGAGAGTCATTCAAATTGCTTGACCAATGGGAGATAGAGCTCCCAATGATACCGTTGATCATGCACATAAGACTTAAAACGTCAAAAGCCAATTGATTGTAAATTTTTGTTTGGACCATCTGCTGCGGATGAAAAGCAGATGAAAAAATTAACTTTGTGTGCCAAAAATTTCAAAGAGAGCTCACCAAAAAATTTGACGTGAACTTAACATCCCTATCTGAAACGATTTTTGGCAAAACCACAGAGGGATACCAATGCTTAATGAACAATCGTGCTACATCTTGTGCAGTGACTGTGGCCTTACAAGGAATTAACATGTAAAATTTGCTGAAAACGATCAAGCACTATGTGTTCCTTGCATGCAAACTAGTGGTGGAAGATTAGTCACAAAATCCATAAGAATATCTTGAAAAGGTCCTTCGAGAATAAGCAATGGCATCAAGAGACCCTGCTACCTACGGCCAATAAAAGAGTCTTTCTATTTTTTCCAAAGTGGTGTTTTATTCCTTGTGCCCACCCGTGAGAGTCATGAGCATCGTGCAATTTGGCTGTCATGAGAGAGGGAAACACAAAGAGATGGTGAAGAAAATAAAACAAACCTTCACAAATGAGATAGTTGCTGGGACCTTGGGAAGCAAGAGCTTGCAACCATTGCTTACCAAACTCGGAATCTGCATACTGATTCTTCATGCTGTCATAAGAGACACCCTGAATAGAAACTGTGGATCTTGACTCAAGAGCTAGGATTTGTCCTTTGCAACCAAACACATCTGCAACAGGGTTAGCTTTTACCAGGCACATACTCAATCAAACCACCAATTGCTCAAAAAACTGTGACCACCGTGCTTGGCGATCACTCCAATTTGCACTAGCATAGACTGGAGCCACTTGAGGGCTTGATAATCTGTGTGAACTGTGAACTCTCTACCACACAGAAAATGTTTCCAATGCTTGAGAGAATTGAATAACAAACATAAGTTTTTTGTCATAAACTGAATAGTTCTTTTTAGCACTATTTAACTTCCGACTGCCATGCTGTTGAAGCACAAGTACCTATGGCGACATTCGCTTGCATCCGTCCATACCTCAAAGGTCGTCCCAAGAGGCAAGGATGAGACACGGCGCTCCTGTCACACGCAACCTCGAGAGCTGCGAAAGCCTCAACGACTCTCTTGGCAAAACGACGCGCTGTCGGCGAGTTTTCAACACCCCTTTCAAAACATCAGTCATGGTGCGGCAATGCGTGAAAAACTCTCTATGTGCAAACTATATGCTTGACATAAACCAAGAAAAGAACGAACATCATATGCAGTTTTGGGCAAATCCCATTACGAACCTGTTCTACCTTTGCGGGATCAAGCTTGACACCTTCTGCAGAAATGATATAACCCAGATACGTAATTTCAGTGAGAAAAAATTCAGACTTCTAGGTGCAAGGTACAACTGATTTTCATCCAAACAGGAAAATCTTTTCTACATCCTTTTCATGTTGTTCCCACGATGCAAGAATATGAAATGTCATCAAGAAAGATAAATACTACACATCGATCTATCACCAAAAACGGGCCTACCATGAGACGGTTGAATGTATCCACGGCACATGTCAATCCGCATAACCACATACTCCCATTGCCCTAGAAAGTGGCCGTTGTCCATTTGAATTTTCCCGTGCTTTCACCCAAATCATGAGTTGTTAGTTGGGTTGTGGTCCTTGCAGATCGTCAACTGAATCCATGCTTCTCGCAAGAAGAAGGATCAGATTCTCCTTGGAAGAAAATCGAATGAAGCTTTGATATCACTAGAAGAACGTGGACACCCCAAGTCAGGAATCTGGCACGAACACCTCGTGAGAATATTTAAAAAACACTTCACAAACTTTATCACATTTCAATAGAGTCGACACGACTTGGCGTAGTTACGTGCTCAAAGATTGGCCCCAATCTTGCGCTCCTTTTGTTTTTTTATTTTAAGTATTAATGCTTGGGCAAAGTACAAAGTCCAAGGGTCCTCTCTGCTCGGTGCTGTTTGGCATAACTAGAGAGGAGTGGTCCTTGATACACCCATAGGCTCTAGACTTCTAAAAGCAGTACATGAAAAGCTTCATTTCTCAAAAGCATCTGGTCCACAAGCTAGCACTCTCAAAAGCTGGCTGCTCAATCACGGAAATCCATTCTCTATCCACACAACAGTCACGCGTTTTGTGATGTTGTACAACCTCCACATCAGCAACCGTCACGTGAGTGACTCTTGCTTTATTTTTAATCGCCTTGTGTCCCTGGGCCTCGCGAAGGGATCCCATATTTTGGAACAACTTATAAAGTCAGTTTTTATTTGATAATCTGCTAGGGAATTGTCTGGGTGGGCATGCCACGTTCAATTTGTGACATTCAATGCCTCTTGATGGTGCTACCAATGATTTCCTTATATAGATCTCTTGGTGGTGCCAATTGCTTCTATCTATCATCTTCGTCATTGATTGTTACCTCCTTTTGTGCCTCCTAGCTCCATAGCTAAAGATGGTGTCACACTTAGTGGTGGGGCTTTCAACTTGACACGAGCAACTCAGCCTTAGCACAAGCTCTTTAACACTCATGAATACTAACCTTGTGTTTTTGAAGTTGGTGATTGGGGTTTTAGAGTGCCAGCTAGTGTGTACTTTGGTGGGAAATGCCTAGCTTAGAGGTACTGTCATCCTCTGTCTTCCTATGGGCGTGGCACTGATTGATCGTCTTTTCAAAGACGTTTTTTTCCAAGCCCTTTCTGTTTATTGTGTTTTTCAGTTTTTGGCCCTGTGGCTAGTTATATGGTTTAGTAGATGTTTCCTTTTGGGTGGCTTTGTACTTATCCTGTACTTGTCCTCAAATCAACATCATTTGGGCATTCTGAGGTGTCTTTCAAGTTATAGAAATCGGCCCCCATTTCTTTGTGTGTGTGTGTGGTGTGTGTGTGTGTGTGTTGTGTGTGTATGTGTGTGTGAAGAAGAGAGAGAGAGAGAAGAGAGAGAGAGAGAGAAGAGATGGAGAGAGAGAGCGATTGTATATACCCAGTGACGGATGCTCTAAGAGGAGCTGGGCTTGAGACTCGAATTTGATAGTGGGCATCGATTTTTACAAAGAGTAATGAGTGGACAGGTTTTGTGTAGGAAATTAAGACTTTTATGACCCTGGATACTTTTTACCTTTTTTTGTACAACTTTAAATAATCTATGTCATAGAGTGCGTAGCTATTCAGTTGTATGTTTTGGCTTCAAGGACAATTGATAGTGATATGTTGTTCCATTTGAATGGATTGTTGATGTGGTACAGTGATGATAACCATGTTTTAAGTAGTATACAATGTTTATCTTATTGAGTCACACTTGGCAAACTATTTTGTCCTTGCAGCCTCACACATAGTTGTCCAATTTCTATATGTGCAAGATTAGTGACATCCTCTTTATTTCAAGTGGGTAGCTTAACTTGGATAATATATAGCCCCTTGACACTATTACAGTGAGTCCTACTTTGGATCCATTGAAGAAGGCATCATGCACAACATTCATTGTTGCCTTCATTTTAACTTTTATCACAGGTTCTGTGTAGTGTCTCTTACATCTATCACATAACCCAAACAATTCTATTTGTAGTCCCTTGTTTGGACAACCTCGTGCCCAATGGTCATCTCCACATTCATAGCATGGACCTTCTTGTTTCATAGTAGCTGGTGATACAACCAATGGTAGTTCTTGCCTTGTAAGAATATTCTTCATATCATACTCCTAATTGTCTATGAACATGAGCTTATTTGTATCCATGGAGAATTGGATTTTCACAGATTGTGGCACATGTGTTGGTTGAGTGTAGTGACTATTACTCTACCATCGTTAAAAAGATGCAGTTGTTGCCATAGCATTGCAGTTTTGGTTGAGTGCTACATCATGGAGTGGGGTGATCCACTCCACAAGTATTACATCTGCTCAATTGAGGCTATCGTAAAGTCAGGTTTTTTTTAATATCCTTGTTTTATTCTTCTCATCACCTCCTCAACCACTTGGTCAAAGTTGGGCATTATAGGAGTTTGAACATCTTGCTTTGTTGTGGTTCGTTCTTTAGAGAAGAGACACTACTAATCACGCTTTTTACATTGTCTGTCACCTCTCTCCGTAGGCCTTACAATTGTCAACTAGATATAGAGCTTCTCTAGTGACTTGCTCAAATGTCCTGCATCCTTTCAAATGTAGGTCCTTTTTTAGAGTTTAATTCCTCAAGCCCTCTTTGAAGAGGACTGATAATCTCTCATCTTGCGGTAGCTCTCTCACAGGACATCTGTCTATGTACTATTTGAAGCAAAGCAAAGCTTCCTTGACTCTTTCAAGAACTCCTCTACAAATTCTTGTAAGAGTTGTGCTATGTTGGGAAAATCATCTCTATTTATTGGTTGGAACCAAGTCAAGGCTGTTCCTTCCAATGTCAACCAAATCCCTCATATTGAGTATGGAAATCCGTAATATTTTCATCTCTTAAAACTTGTTTGAAGAGTGATACATGAGCATATGGATCCTCCAACCCATTATAATTTTTCTTGACACATTGATCCATTTGATATGGTCTTACTCGTTGTGGTTTAGTCACCAATCTAACCAAATTGTGGTCTCGTGGAAAGATGTCTCTCATGCTCTCCTCTCGTCTTAGATAAAACCTCGCTGGAATCCTCTTTGATATGTGCTTTGGCATCGTTATTGGCTGAAAGTAAGTAGATATTGGAGTACCCTTTTATGTATATTGTTATAGGTCAATTGCATCGACAAGTTTGTGTTCTCTTCCATACTTATCTATCATCAAAACTTGCACTCCATGGGAATCTTTATACGTGAACACATAGAGATTCTTATGTGTGGTCAACTCTCTAGCATAGGGCTCTACACACTTGTAAAAGATATATGGATCCCCGTTTGTGAATCTATATAAGACATCATAAGTGTAATCCATAAGAACTCATACGGCTTCATTGGTTCTAATGAATCTCACGTTCACTTTGTTGATCAGAGGATGTCTCTCCTCTATGTATTCTCCCAATCCAACTGTTGAAGGCATTGCAGTGTTTGTTGCGTTTTTCATGTCTCTAAGTGGAGTAGAAAACCTTGGTGGTGGATGATTTGTCATGATTAAGGCTCACTCAAGATTCTCAAGATAGTCCTTGACAAGCCCACTTTGGCTTAGTGGAACTTATCCCCTTTTTGGCCCTGGTCAGATCTCTTAAGATTTAGGTCTTTGTGACTTTTTGGTCTCTGGAAGCTGGTCTTGGGGTACCCTAAAAGTTTAGATTTAGGAAACTTGAAAAAATTCAGCTTTCTTCTTGGCTATACCTGACTCAATTTGGAGTTGTCTATCAAAAGTTAGAGAAATTTTAGTGAATTACACTTAAAACAACACTCAAAACAATTTCAAGACCAGAACACAGGAACGTTGGCTTGTATCTTAGTCTCCATAAGGTATTTTTAGCTCAGACTTAAGATTTGGGATATTCTCAAGTATGTCTACAAGGTCACCAAGTCAGATACCCCAACTATGATGAGGTACATGGATCATAATCCATGTTCTCTGTTATTTTTTTTCCCCCAAAATTTTTCCAAATTTTGATAGTATGTAGACAAGGTCATATGTAGGCTTTGTACCGGTTGAGGTACATGGATCGTGATCCATGTTGAACCACACCTGGACTTGATCTCTTAGCAGTTTGTTAATGACTATGCCCACCAGAAGCTAAATCTCAAATCTTTTTGGATTTGGACTTGGTTTGGTAGGTCAAATGCCCAATACTAGGTCTGCACAACGGTTTTCTATCTGTCACCTGTTTTGCTCCCTTTTGACCCAAATTTGCTCATATTTTTCTCACACCTAGGCTTGACTTCTCTTGCTACCATCAAATTCATCGTGATTAGTATGTCCTATGGTATCAAATCTTTTGAAAATGGACCTCTAGATTGAAAATTAGGTCAGTTCTAGCACTTTGTTAGAGTACTTGGAAGTTTTGGGCTTTTGGTTTGGTTTTTGATATCCAAATTCACCTTTGAAAAGACCACTAGACTCCTTGTGATGTCCTCTAGCTATGATGCAAGTTTGGTATTAGTCTGTGGGA
Organism: Adiantum capillus-veneris; assembly: GCF_014529385.1. NCBI lineage: Eukaryota > Viridiplantae > Streptophyta > Polypodiopsida > Polypodiales > Pteridaceae > Adiantum > Adiantum capillus-veneris. The sequence continues at coordinate 169,696,903 of NC_140937.1, forward strand.
CAGAGGAACATGGATTGCGATCCATGTACCTATGTTAGATGGTGATGAAACTTGAGACACATCTTCCCCTGCTCTACAGACAGAAACATGGCTGCCCTGCAAAATACCCAAGATAACACAATATCTAGCATAAATGGACAAATTTGCATACTTGGCGATTCCCATAGCACATAGACCACGACGTATTTGAATAGAGAGAGTATGAGAGTGAGACATAACAAAAGAGCACGCGTAGGTGCACCTCCTAGAGTGGAGTGCTATGCTGACATGGCGAGAGAGGAGAGAGGAGAGGAGAGAAGAATACACAGACACTGGGTGCAATCTCCCCCTGTACAACAGTGACTTTTCCCTCTTGCACATATTTAATTTATATATTTCTTGAATGGTCAAATTGAGTACAAATTGGGCGGTCGGTCATAAATGGCCAAAGCTCATAAAAGAGCACTTGAATAATAAAATGCACACAAAATATATATCCATCCGCATAGGCCTTGGTCAAGACTTTTCCACCTGTCAACTGCATTAAATACCAAAATATCAATTCCATTACATACCTCTCCATTAGAAAGCAATTTTCAAAAATAGTGATTAGTATTCTTGGTTAGGAACATATGATAATAAAAGGAAGAAATTAATAAACAAGAGAGCATTGTTTGTGTCTGCCATTATCCACATACTACCTATTCTAGTGTCCCATACCACTAGAATAAGAGGTATATGTCATATCTTGATGAATCAAGATATCATTGGTCACACTCATCATTCAATAATCCATTCTCATCATTCTCAAGCTCAATACTATCGCGATATAAAATCAACATATATACATTCCAAATCCATATTCAAACATGTGCCAACATATACCCATTGGAAATCCAAATCCAAAAATCGTTCATTTTGTAAAGTGTGAGCTTTGTCCTAAGGTGTGAGTCAAGGAGAGGAGAGTGGATTTATCCCACATACTGTGGAGCAAGGCTGTAGAGCTACTTAAAGCTCATTTATTGAATCAATAAATAACAACTCCAATTTGCACTACATGCTTGTCTATGGTGAGCTTGTGAAAAGCTAAGTCAATACTCAAGATTGTGTTTATGAGTCCAAGCTAATTCTATCTTGGAACCTAATTCACTTGAGTGATAACCTTGCTTACACACACTCACACACTTGCACCATGTTTCTCTTTCATCCACCATAGCTAGCACGATCCAAATCCTAACACATTTTGTATATCCGGGAAACAAAAGCATACCAGGTACATCGGTGACCAACCACTGCAGCATGAGTTTGTGATCGGTGTTGCCTAAATTGGCGAATCTACACCAATAAGACGTGCTGCCTAAATCAAATAATCTGCACTAATGCTGCCTAAATCGACAAATCTGCATTTGGTATTGTTAAAAATTGTGAATCTATAGTTTGTTGGTTGTGCTGCCTAAAGCGGAAAATTTGCACTAGGATGAGCATCTACACACTGCCTAAATCCGTGAATCTGTGTGCACGTGACCAATGGACTAGACAAGACATAAAAAGGAAAATATTTTGTTGGACACCATGTTGGAGTATATCAAATCACTTACAAACTTCTTATTCATTAACGGAAAGTATCGTAGCTCATGAGAGTAGCTTCATGGTAAATGTTCTCAGTAAAAACTCCACTTAGTGCGGTGTTCAAGCCACTATATGAAAAATAGCTAGGTGCATAGCTTGAAAGATAAGAAAGCAAGGAGGTATTGGATGTACGTACTTGGATGTTATACTGCATTGGGAAATAGATATACCAGTGTGTGCTTGTGGAGAGAGGCACAAGTAGGAGAAAGATGCAACTATCAAACTTATAGCAAAACATAGTTAACAAATCCAAAATGTGTTAATAATGGACTTCTTGAGTGAACAATCACATTAAATTAAGCTGGAACACAAACTAAAAGTGATCCATAACCTTGTTAAAATTGAAACATTGGACAACTTAGCGGGAAGAAAAATTGTGTAGTTTCAAATTAACAGCGTAGGTCAACTACAGTCACAAACAAACATAAAATGTAGGAATGAGATCCGATTTGATTGTATAGCTCATTGTGAGAGACAAAACTAGACTGATTACTTATAGACAACTACTATGATTAGCCTTGGATAGATTATAAAGTGAGAGGGAATTAGAAATAACACAAAATTAATTTGATCTAGCTGCTTTTTTTTAGAAGCCTCCATTTATGACATGCATTTCCACTTAGACATAAAATGATGTAAGAGAATGGAGGTTCATGTGCATCAAGAAAATGCCTTGCAAAGACACGCAATAAAACTTGTAGTGGGAATGATGGGAGTCTACAACTTGTACAAATTACTTAAAGCATGCTAAATAATGCCTTGAAATTTAGATAACGTGGACGACACGAGGTATACCCTTGTCATTCAAAATTTGGACAAAGTAAAGGTCTAATTAGGTTGAATAGAAGAATGAGGATGCATGAAGCAGGGATGCCGATTTGCATATTATTAAGACATTCAAGCAGTATGTGTGTGTGTGTGTGTGTGTGTGTGTCTCGTCAGAATTGACAAGCTAGTGTGTGTGGGTATGTTTAGTGTTCTCTAGATAATATGGTCATAAACTAATGCCCTCGATAGTCTTTAGGTCGACATGCTAGTGGAGCAATATATTGTTGTGCCCCTACACTTTACATGAAACCCGTACTGTATGTAGCCCCAATACCAAATACAACTACCATCCATTCTTCAAATGCAAATCAGTTATAAACAGGAGCAATTGTAAATAGGAGTAATATCATGCAATACTTTCCCCTCTTTCACTATATGTAGGTAAATCTTACCATTGTTTTCTAGCTGCTGTAGAAAGCCACAAAAATAAAACTCAAAAAAAATATGAGAATCATTCTTAGTTAGAGTGTACTCATTTCCAATATATATAACTCAATTTTAGAAGAGAGGTAATGAGACTCTAAGCTAATTAGAAGAGATGTCGCCCTAGTAATAACCTGTTGCGAGTTGATAGATTGCATTGGTTGCAGGTGTGTGTGTATGTATAAACTGCAGATGAGGTGGGGAGAGAGAGAGAGAGAGAGAGAGAGAGAGAGAGAGAGAGAGAAAGAAATAAATGAAATGTTATATTAACAGTGTGCAAACTGCTAAATTTCCTATGAGACCAATCCGATACAATCCATGTGGATCTAAACCAATGTTTGGGTACTAAAATAAAATGAAGTAAAGTGAAAGGATAAATGGAAAAAAAACCAAAAAAAATCACAGTAAAATTGTCATCATCACTGTCGATGATTGAGGATACATGGCATCGGGCGTTGTGCGAGAAAGTAGTGCATTGCTCGCTAAAGAATGTCATCAATGTGCGCCACTGTAAGTAGCGATACTGGGAGACCGGGTTGATGATGTGATCATCTGACATGCACGTTCTTGTGAGCGGCGAACTGCATGAGCGAAGTGGCCCTACCTCTTCCTGCAAGTTCCATGGCAATGTGCCGACAGTGGGTACCTCTGGACGGCAATGATGACTACCTCTACCAAGACACTACGGTTGCTCTTAGTTCATTAGGGGGTTTATGCTAATGCTTTTTCTGCAAGTCAAGACTATTGTAACAATTCTGGTTTGAGATTGAGAAGTTGAGTTGAGCTTTTATGGCTACTACAACAAACGAAATTCATAGGAAGAGAGAGTGTTCCCAAATGGATTTACTTCCATTCTCTCTCCCTCCAGGCTCCTCTCTTGACGCGTTCAAAGAGGCCAAATGGATTTACTTCCATCCTCTCTCCCTCCAGGCTCCTCTCTTGACGCGTTCAAAGAGGCCATACGAAGAGGCTGCATCCTTCTCATCTTTACTGGCTTGCATCCTTCTCAGCTCACCTGCTTGAATTACTGGTGTTCGTGTGATACTGTAGCATTCCATGAAGGGCTCATAAGCAGGACGCACTCGGCAAGAGAAAGTGGAGGACATAGCGCTACAAAAGAGGGCAATTGCAAGGGAGCTCGTCAGCATCTCATCAGGATGACATTCAAAGGGCTGGCTACAGAGGCCAGAAGAGGAGAGCTGCCTATTCGTAGAGAAGGGCCAAAAGCGGCATGTAGGGCCGTGGATTGAAGGACCTAGGATGGTGAGGGGTCGGGGGTTGTGAGTTGTGTGTGTGTAGCTGTAAGGTTTCAAGTTTCTGAAACCTTAAAGGTTGTATAAAGCCTAATCAAACTAATATGATTATTGAAAAAGCAGTGTAGAATTGTCCGACCATGGCAAATATTGGTATTTTTGGAATCTTAAGCACAGCAAACCCCGGGCTAGAATTTTTCAAAATTGAATTCCGATAAAAACTGGTATCGTTATGACCCCTGGAAGTTTACACTGTGAATTGAGTAAAATAGGAAAAATTGAAGGGATGGAGTAATCATTTAAGCATAGACTTTATTAAAGGTCTCCCAGATATTTACAAGATATTTATCAATTAAGCAAAAATAGGTCAAATTATAGAAAAATTGACATTTTAAAAGCTGGTAGGTAATGGGAGGGTCATCACTAACCTGCTAGGGACTCATTTAGCAGCAGGGGTCGTTTTTTGACTTGCTGGGGGCTGCTTGAACTTCAAGCAACTGCCTTTTTCAGCCCGTGAGAGCTTAAGAGTGCCAGAAAACTATAAATAGGACCCCTAGCTTCACATTTTATACAGACTCGGAGCCTTGCTACTCTCTCTCTCATCTAGAGAGAACACTACGCAGAAATCATTAGAGTTTAATCTCTAATTAATTAACCCTAACCGTAATTAACCTAATCCTTCTTAATTAGCAAGGTTAGATTAAGATAAATTGTTAATAAATCAAAGATTAGGCCTATGCATGCTCCTTAAACCTCTTTAAATTAATTAATCTCTGTTGATTATTGTAATTAAGCTTAGTAATATTAAGCTAATTAATTATCCTATCATATTATGACTGAAATTAGCCAAATTAACCATGAATTAATGATAAATATATTAATTAAGCTTAGATTAAGATGAGGTAATTATCAGAGTTTCATTAGACAATCATTAAGCTAGGAAAATTATCCTATAATTTTTTGTGTAATTTTCCTAATTAATTAGGCAGAATTACTTTGTTTTTTGAGCTATTTAAATAGGGGAAATTAGTAAATTGATTTCAACTACTATAATATATCTATCAATGGTTTTTTGGGTGCTAAGGAACCCGTGATAATTAGGAAAAGCTCAGAAAATGAATCTAGCTAATTAATTAGGTAGAATTACTCTAGTTTTTGACCAATTTAAATAGGGGAAATTAGTAAATTGATTTCAATTGTTGTGATACATTTTTCAGTGGTTAATTAGGTGTTAAGGAACCTGTGATAATGATGAGAAGCTCAGGTAATTAGCCTAGCTAATTAATTAGGTATAATTACTCTGTTTTTTGAACAATTTTAATAAGGAAAATTAGTAAATGGAATTCAAATGCTTCCATATAATTATTAGTGGTTAATTAGGTGTTCAATAACCCGTGACAATTTGAAAAAGTTCAGAAATATAATTTTGCTAATTATTTTATCTAAAATACCCTATTTTTTGAGAAATTTTAATAGGGGAAATTAGTAAATGGAATTTAAATGCTTCCATATAATTATCAGTGGTTAATTTGGTGTTCAATAACCGGTGATAATTAGGACAAGTTCAGAACTGTAATTTAGCTAGTTATTTTATCTAAAATACCTTGTTTTTTCAGAAATTTTAATAGGAGAAATTAGTAAATGGAATTTAAATGCTTCCATATAATTACCATTGGTTAGTTAGGTGGTCAATAATCCGTGATAATTAGGATAAATTTAGAAAGTTAATTTAGCTAATTATTTGAGCTAAAATACCGTATTTTTTGAGCATTTTTAATAGGGGAAATTAGTAAATGGAATTCAAATGCTTTCATATAATTATCAGTGGTTAACTAGGTGTTCAAGTACCTGTGATAATTAGAAGAAGTTGAGAAAATTAATGTAGCTAATTACTTTAGCTAAAATACTTTGTTTTTTGAGACATTTTAATAGGGGAAATTAGTAAATGGAATTTAAACACTTCCATATAATTATCAGTGGTAAATTAGGTGTTCAAAAACCCGTGATAATTAGGAGAAGTCTACAAAATTAATCTAGCATATACTTAAGCAGAATTACAATATGTTTTGGACAATTTAAATAAGGGAAATTAGTAACTAGGTTCAAATTGAATTGAGTTATTTATTGTAGGTTAATTAAAATTTATAAAACCCATGATAATTATGTTATTCTCAGAAAATTAGTTTAACTAATTATCTTAGTGGAATTACGCTATTTTTAGGGGTAAATTAAAGGGCGAAATTAGTAAATCATGTGCTATAATTACATGCTATTTTCAAGAGTTGTATTATAGAGTCAAGAGGACGTGATAATTATGATAAGGTTAGAAAAGTAGTATAGATATTTATTTAAGTTAAATTATACTATTTCTAGCTAAAAAGTAAAGAGGGAAATTAGTAAATCATGTGCTATAATTACATGCTATTTATCAGAGCTGTATTATAGGGTCAAGAGGCCGTGATAATTATGCCAAGTTTAGGAAAGTAGTATAGGTTTTTATTTAAGTCAAATTATATTGTTTCTAGCTAAAAAGTAAAGGGGGAAATAAGTAAATCATGTGCTATAATTACATGCTATTTTTTAGAGCTGTTTTATAGGGTCAAGAGGCCGTGATAAATATGCCAAGGTTAGAAAAGTAGTATAGATATTTACATGATATTTATCAGAGCTATATTATAGGGTAAAGAGGCCTTGATAATTATGTCAAGGTTAGAAAAGTAGTATAGATATTTATGTAAGTCAAATTACACCATTTTTAAGCTGAAAATTGAAGATGGAAATTATATAATTAAGTTAGAAAATAATAAGATAATTACCAGAGGTCAAAAATATCCTTATCTACTTGTGGTAATTATACCATAGTTAATTAGTGAGGTTAGTAAGTCATAATTGACCAAAAGTCTTATTTTGAGCAAATGATTAATTAAAATAAATAGACTTGTGGTTAAAAGTTTTTAGAAAAATTATAGTAAGTGCAAACCTATGATATCAAGTTAAGGAAATGAAATCTTTAAGAGAAATTAAATACAATAAATATTAAGCCCAAAACAAGTAAATTATTAGCTTAAAAGTTGATAGGAAAATTAGGAAAAAGATAAAGAAAATTATAATAAAGTTAGGAGAGCTTAGAAAACGCTTAGGGAAACGGTGTAAGAAGTTATCATGCTTATATAGACAAATAAGAAATTACTAGGTCAAGAATTTATCAATTAAAACTATAAATTTAACCTTGGATGGGTTACAGATAAATACAAAGGTTAAGTCTAGATTTTGAACTATTTACCTAGTAATTAGACGTCCTTTTTATAAGGATAAGAAGTTATGATACCAAAAAGGACCTTAGCAAATCCTACATCTGATGATGAAGACGTAGCTCCAAAACGAATTAGAGCATCGCATGACGACGAAGCCGGGCCTAGTAGTAGGCCTACGGAGGAGAGTCTTCAGGCGCCAGTGCAACAGCAGATGGCCAATCAATCCCAAGTGGGTTCCCATTATTCAATTAAGTCTTTAATTAGTTTAAGTTCTTTTATAAGTTAGCATTGCATATGTAAGAAGGATAAATTGACTGGAAACGGAAGGTAGCTTCCAATGTACATTTGTTTATAATATAGGAAAGAATTGTTTGGGTTAAAACTGGTTGAATTAGGAAAGATATGCTTGATCATCCTTAAGACAGGTTGTCTTAAGACACCTCCGACTCCTTGATATAAATTGATGATAATGATTGGCTTTCTAGCCACGGTTAAGTCGGTTACCCCCATGAACGATGAGTTTCTACTCCGTGTCATGTCTTGATGTTTCTACATAAGTTAGGATACCGTTTTTATCCTAGGGGAGCCGCCCCGTTGTATGGGCAACAGGTTTGGTGTATGGGCACCCGGAACCTTGGGTGGGGGTTTATTCCACTCCGGATTTGAACAAGGAATGGGTGCCGTTTTTCACCCTTAGGTGGTCTTGAGACAAGAAGAGTACTGGTCATGGTTATTATAGACAATATTTTGATTGACAGCACCCTGTCTTAAGTTTAAAGATGTCTGTTTTCTAAAGGAATGCTTTCAATGCTGTCTTCAAGGAATTACTGTGATGAAACGTTAAAAGAAACCATTATTTTAAATGTTTAAAACAATGTGATAGTAAGATAAACGAATCATGTATGAGTACGGGGTGGTAAGTGGGGATTGACTAAGGTTGTCAATCATGGACGGGTGGACCTCATTAGTCAGGTAACTATCCATCCCTGCGCACTAAAACGTTTAGAAAACTTCTTCAATTGGAAGAGGAACCTACCAGCGGTTGTGCCCTCACATATGTTAGGGGGAAAAAAGCGTTGGTTGAGGATACCTTAGTCCAATTTGTGGAAGGTATAGGGCTGAAGTAGTTTTTGGAATTTTAAAAGGTTGTCCCGTTTCCGCTGCGAGACAGGACTAGGTCTTCTTCTAAGGCTATAGACCCAAGCCATTGTCAATGGCAAAGGTCTATTCCTTGGATTTTTCTTGTTTAGAGACTCTGATTTTTATCAAACCTAGAGACCTGTCAAGGATCCCATCCCGATCTCGGTATAGGCGGGATGGGGACCTTACAAGTGGTATCAGAGCCTAGGTTTCAGAGACTGGGTTAGTTTTAAAAATAAATAAATAAATAGAAATCGTACTGTTTGAAAATGTAAAAAGAAATACATATATATATATTTATTTAAAAAATTAATAAATTTAGTTAGCTAACCAAAGGCGTATGCGTCGACAATTCAGGAAGATCCTGTGATTGAATATCGCAAATTCCAAGTCTTTGAGCTCATTAATGAGAGTGCTTGTCGTTCTCCAAACTATTTTTTTCGACGGAGCGTGATGGAGCTACTAATGAAGGTTCACACTCCTCATTCGACTCGGATAGATAAAGGCTGGGAGCTTGAATGGAGCAATGAAGGCGGGACGTATTACATCAATGCTTGGAAGCTGGGGTGTCTTACCACGGATTTAAAGAAACTACGTTGGGTTGAGGAACTGAGAGTGGTTCAGTTATACTACTTCTTGGGTACAAACTCGAGTATCACTGTTCACACTTACCCAGGAGGCACAGGAAAACGCCTAAACGAATGGGTATGGGATAGAGTGGTGGAGATAATTCCATATCAAAGAATCAGAACTTTTTCTCAGAATACCCCTAAGAATTTGGACCTTATAATTTACTTTCCAATTTCCAATGAGTATAAGAACTATTATACCAATCAATTAGAAGATTGTAGAAATCTGACTACAAACACCCATCGTTTGTATCACCATATTCCAAATCAGCCAGCTATGCGGATCCTTTAAAGGCCGCAAAAATTTACAACAAGTTAGGATGAGATACCTAAGGCTCTTTTGTAAGGCTATCCTTGTAAATATTCACCTTATAAATAAAGAACCAAGTCTTTTGAATTGAATATCTTGATCTTGTGTCTATTCTGAAGTCATAAGTCTTTAAATTGCCAATCCGTCCATCTTACGAAACCATGTAGATACCTGCTTCTGTTCTTTATACCGGGCTTGTTTCTTCTCAAACAAGTGCAACCCCCCAACTTCAAAGGAAAAGGGGTCAATGTGGAACGAGATGCAGAGGTATGGATCCAAGCCATGAGGCATACATCAATACAGGATGCCCTTCTCAGGGCTAAGCCTCTTGCAGCTGAAGGAACCAACTCTAAAAAGAACTATAATGGATTTAATAACTTTAGGGGAAGAGCCAAGGGAACTTTCAACCAAGGATACCAACAACGTAGATTAGCTGCAGTAGTAAACCTGGAGCAGACCGTCCCAAACGTTAGGTGCTATGGATGCAATCAAATGGCCACTATAGGAATAACTGTCCTGAAGAGAAAAACCCTCGAACTACTGCTAGAGCCATTCCTCAAAATCAAGGAGATCATGCAAGAGGAGGTAGAAATGAAGGACGAGGTAAAGGAAAAGTAAGAGGAGCCAGATTTTATGCAACCATAGGAGAACCAACCCTATGAATAAAAAAGATAAAAAAAAAGCCACTCGATTTGCCATAGTTAGCAATCTTAAAGCTTATAAACCACTATAAATCAATAAAATAAAAACTTGAGTTACTTATATATTATAAGAGTATACACGAATTTATTCTCCAAAAATTACTTAATGAATCTAAAGTTAAGTTAGTATTCAATCAAGAAAGAGGTTCTCGTTAGGAAGGAAAAATTCGAATCTTAGAAATGAGGTAGTTATCAAATAACCAACTCACATTCTTTGTGCACACGATAGCCTTCCTTGGAAAAATAACATAGATTTGAAAGCATTAAGGTACGAGACTAATAGGAAGTCCAAAAGAACTCTTGGTATGATACTTCTTAAAAACCCTTTACATGTTGTTGGTCAACCAGGTTAGAGCACAAAGGGGGTACCTCTGGTGCAATGGTGGGAGCTTGTGCCGAATGCAGATTGCTCAGAATGGCAAGAACACGCCGAGCACGTTCAGATTGGCAAAGCTAAAATACATTATACTTGTCGAACGTTTATTGCTCTGAATGGTCAGTGCGACCGAGCGCGTTCATGTTGACAAGGTGGATATATGGATCTTTATGGAATTGAATTAACCTGGTTTTTGATGATACAAATGGTTTGTAAAGGTTTTTAAGATGGGCTCAACACTAAGAGTTTCTCGAGGAAAAATTGGCTAGCAAGTAACTCCAACCAGAAACCGAAAAGAACTCTTAGAGTAATCAATAGCATTTGGTAAAGTGGAAAGGTTATCCCTTCGAAGATGCCACTTGGGGGGGATGAATTTCTCTTCTAAAAGATTTTTCCAATTTCGTGTGAGATGAGGACATCTCAAATTTTTAAGTTGGGCTGATTGTAAGGTTTCCAGTTTCTGAAACCTGAAAGGTTGTATAAAGCCTAATCAAACTAATATGATTATTGAAAAAGCAGTGTAGAATTGTCTGACCATGGAAAATATTGGTATTTTTGGAATCTTAAGCACAGCAAACCCCGGGCTAGAATTTTTCAGAATTGAATTCCGATAAAAACTCGTATAGTTATGACCCCTGGAAGTTTACACTGTGAATTGAGTAAAATAGGAAAAATTGAAGGGTTAGAGTAATCATTTAAGCATAGACTTTATTAAAGGTCTCCCAGATATTTACAAGATATTTACCAATTAAGCAAAAATAGGTCAAATTATAGCAAAATTGACATTTTAAAAGCTGGCAGGTAATGGGAAGGTCATCACTGACCTGCTAGGGACTCATTTAGCATCAGGGGTCGTTTTTGACTTGCTGGGGGCTGCTTGAACTTCAAGCAACTGCCTTTTTCAGCTCGTGAGAGCTTAAGAGTGCCAGAAAACTATAAATAGGACCCTTAGCTTCACATTTTATACAGACCCGGAGCCTTGCTACTCTCTCTCTCATCTAGAGAGAACACTACGCAGAAATCATTAGAGTTTAATCTCTAATTAATTAACCCTAACCGTAATTAACCTAATCCTTCTTAATTAGCAAGGTTAGATTAAGATAAATTGTTAATAAATCAAAGATTAGGCCTATGCATGCTCCTTAAACCTCTTTAAAATAATTAATCTCTGTTGATTATTGTAATTAAGCTTAGTAATATTAAGCTAATTAATTATCCTATCATATTATGACTGAAATTAGCCAAATTAACCATGAATTAATGATAAATATATTAATTAAGCTTAGATTAAGATGAGGTAATTATCAGAGTTGCATTAGATAATCATTAAGCTAGGAAAATTATAGGATAATTTTTTGAATAATTTTCCTAATTAATTAGGTAGAATTACTGTGTTTTTTGAGCTATTTAAATCGAGGAAACTAGTAAATTGATTTCAATTACTATAATATATTTATCAGTGGTTAATTGGGTGTTAAAGAATCCATGATAATTAGGAAAAGCTCAGATAATGAATTTAGCTAATTAATTAGGTAGAATTACTCTTTTTTTGACCAATTTAAATAGGGGAAATTAGTAAATTGATTTCAATTGTTGTGATACATTTTTTCAGTGGTTAATTAGGTGTTAAAGAACCTGTGATAATTAGGAGAAGCTCAGATAATTAATCCAACTAAATAATTAGATATAATTACTCTGTTTTCTGAACAATTTTAATAGGGGAAACTAGTAAATGGAATTCAAATGCTTCCATATAACTATCCGTGATTATTTGGTTTTTAATAACCCGTGATAATTTGAAGAAGTTCAGAAAGTTAATTTTGCTAATTATTTTATCTAAAATACCCTATTTTTTGACCAATTTTAATAGGGGAAATTAGTAAATGGAATTTAAATGCTTCCATATAATTATCAATGGTTAATTAGGTGTTCAATAACCCGTGATAATTAGGACAAGTTCAGAAATGTAATTTAGCTAGTTATTCTAGCTAAAATACCTTGTTTTTTGAGAAATTTTAATAGGGGAAATTAGTAAATGGAATTTAAATGCTTCCATATAATTACCATTGGTTAGTTAGGTGGTCAATAATCCGTGATAATTAGGAGAAATTTAGAAAGGTAATTTAGCTAATTATTTTAGCTAAAATACCCTATGTTTTGAGCAATTTTAATAGGGGAAATTAGTAAATGGAATTCAAATGCTTTCATATAATTATCAGTGATTAATTAGGTGTTCAAGTATATGTGATAATTAGAAGAAGTTCAGAAAGTTAATTTAGCTAATTACTTTAGCTAAAATACTCTGTTTTTTGAGATATTTTAATAGGGGAAATTAGTAAATGGAATTTAAACACTTCCATATAATTATCAGTGGTAAATTAGGTGTTCAAAAACCCGTAATATTTAGGAGAAGTCTAGAAAATTAATCTAGCTAATTACTTAAGCAGAATTACAATATGTTTTGGACAATTTAAATAAGGGAAATTAGTAAATAGGTTCAAATTAAATTGAGTTATTTATTGTAGGTTAATTAGAAGTTATAAAACCCGTGATAATTATGCTATTCTCAGAAAATTAGTTTAACTAATTATCTTAGTAGAATTATGCTTTTTTTAGGGGTAAATTAAATGGGGAAATTAGTAAATCATGTGCTATAATTACATGCCATTTTCAAGAGGTGTATTATAGGGTCAAGAAGCCGTAATAATTATGATAAGGTTAGAAAAGTAGTATAGATATTTATTTAAGTCAAATTATACTATTTCTAGCTTAAAAAAAAGAGGGAAATTAGTAAATCATGTGCTATAACTACATGATATTTATCAGAGCTGTATTATAGGGTCAAGAGGCCGTTCTAATTATGCCAAAGTTAGGAAAGTAGTATTGGTTTTTATTTAAGTCAAATTATATTGTTTCTAGCTAAAAAGTAAAGGGGAAAATTATTAAATCATGTGCTATATTTACATGCTATTTTTTAGAGCTGTATTATAGGGTCAAGAGGCCGTGATAAATATGCCAAGGTTAAAAAAGTAGTATAGATATTTATCCAAGCCAAATTATAATGTTTTTAACTAAAAAGTAAAGGGGGAAATTAGTAAATCATGTGCTATAATTACATGATATTTAGCAGAGCTATATTATAGGGTAAAGAGGCCATGATAATTATTTCAAGGTTAGAAAAGTAGTATAGATATTTATCTAAGTCAAATTACACCATTTTTTAGCTGAAAATTGAAGATGGAAAATATATAATTAAATTAGTTAGAAAATAATAAGATAATTACCAGAGGTCAAAAATATCCTTATCTACTTGTGGTAATTATACCATAGTTAATTAGTGAGGTTAGTAAGTCATAATTGACCAAAAGTCTTATTTTGAGCAAATGATTAATTAAAATAAATAGAATGTTGTGTTAAAAGTTTTTAGAAAAATTATAGTAAGTGCAAACCTATGATATCAAGTTAAGGAAATGAAATCTTTAAGAGAAATTAAATACAATAAATATTAAGCCCAAAACAAGTAAATTATTAGCTTAAAAGTTGATAGGAAAATTAGGAAAAAGATATAGAAAATTATAAGAAAGTTAGGAGAGCTTAGAAAACCCTTAGGGAAATGGTGTAAGAAGTTATCATGCTTATATAGACAAATAAGAAATTACTAGGTCAAGAATTTATCAATTAAGACTATAAATTTAACCTTGGATGGGTTACGGTTAAGTCTAGATTTTGAACTATTTACCTAATAATTAGACGTCCTTTTTATAAGGATAAGAAGCTATGATACCAAAAGGACCTGAGCAAATTCTACATCTGATGATGAAGACGTAGCTCCAAAACGAATTAGAGCATCGCATGACGACGAAGCCGGGCCTAGTAGTAGGCCTACGGAGGAGAGTCTTCAGGCGCCAGCGCAACAACAGATGGCCAATCAATCCCAGGTGGGTTCCCATTATTCAATTAAGTCTTTAATTAGTTTAAGTTCTTTTATAAGTTAGCATTGCATACGTAAGAAGGATAAATTGGCTGAAACGGAAGGTAACTTCCAATGTACACTTGTTTATAATATAGGAAAGAATTGTTTGGGTTAGAACTGGTTGAATTAGGAAAGATATGTTTAATCATCATTAAGACAGCTTGTCTCAAGACACCTCCGACTCCTTGATATAAATTGATGATAATGATTGGCTTTCTAGCCACGGTTAAGTCGGTTACCCCCATGAACGATGAGTTTCTACTCCGTGTCATGTCTTGATGTTTCTACATAAGTTAGGATACCGTTTTTATCCTAGGAGAGCCGCCCGGTTGTATGGGCATTTGGTTTGGTGTATGGCACCCGGAACCTTGGGTGGGGGTTTATTCCACTCCGGATTTGAACAAGGAATGGGTGCCGTTTCTCACCCTTAGGTGGTCTTGAGACAAGAAGAGTACTGGTCATGGTTATTATAGACAATGTTTTGATTGACAGCACCCTGTCTTAAGTTTAAAGATGTCTGTTTTCTAAAGGAATGCTTTCAATCCTGTCTTCAAGGAATTACTGTGATGAAACGTTAAAAGAAACCATTATTTTAAATGTTTAAAACAATGTGATAGTAAGATAAACGAATCATGTATGAGTACGGGGTGGTAAGTGGGGATTGACTAAGGTTGTCAATCATGGACGGGTGGACCTGATTAGTCAGGTAACTATCCATCCCTGCGCACTAAAACGTTTAGAAAACTTCTTCCATTGGAAGAGGAACCTACCAGCGGTTGTGCCCTCACATATGTTAGGGGGAAAAAAGCGTTGGTTGAGGATACCTTAGTCCAATTTGTGGAAGGTATAGGGCTGAAGTAGTTTTTGGAATTTTAAAAGGTTGTCCCGTTTCCGCTGCGAGACAGGACTAGGTCTTCTTCTAAGGCTATAGACCCAAGCCATTGTCAATGGCAAAGGTCTATTCCTTGGATTTTTCTTGTTTAGAGACTCTGATTTTTATCAAACCTAGAGACCTGTCAAGGATCCCATCCCGATCTCGGTATAGGCGGGATGGGGACCTTACAAGTGGTATCAGAGCCTAGGTTTCAGAGACTGGGTTAGTTTTAAATAAATAAATAAATAGAAATCGTACTGTTTGAAAATGTAAAAAGAAATACATATATATATATATTTATTTAAAAAATTAATAAATTTAGTTAGCTAACCAAAGGCGTATGCGTCGACACTTCAGGAAGATCCTGTGATTGAATATCGCAAATTCCAAGTCTTTGAGCTCATTTATGAGAGTGCTTGTCGTTCTCCAAACTATTTTTTTCGACGGAGCGTCATGGAGTTACTAATGAAGGTTCACACTCCTCATTCGACTCGGATAGATAAAGGCTGGGAGCTTGAATGGAGCAATGAAGGCGGGACGTATTACATCAATGCTTGGAAGCTGGGGTGTCTTACCACGGATTTAAAGAAACTACGTTGGGCTGAGGAACTGAGAGTGGTTCAGTTATACTACTTCTTGGGTACAAACTCGAGTATCACTGTTCACACTTACCCAGGAGGCACAGGAAAACGCCTAAACGAATGGGTATGGGATAGAGTGGTGGAGATAATTCCATATCAAAGAATCAGAACTTTTTCTCAGAATACCCCTAAGAATTTGGACCTTATAATTTACTTTCCAATTTCCAATGAGTATAAGAACTATTATACAATCAATTAGAAGATTGTAGAAATCTGACTACAAACACCCATCGTTTGTATCACCATATTCAAATCAGCCAGCTATGCGGATCCTTTAAAGGCCGCAAAAATTTACAACAAGTTAGGATGAGATACCTAAGGCTCTTTTGTAAGGCTATCCTTGTAAATATTCACCTTATAAATAAAGAACCAAGTCTTTTGAATTGAATATCTTGATCTGTGTCTATTCTGAAGTTAAATCCTAGCCGTGTCATAAGTCTTTAAATTGCCAATCCGTTCATCTTACGAAACCATGTAGATACCTGCTTCTGTTCTTTATACCGTGCTTGTTTCTTCTCAAACAAGTGCAACCCCCCAACTTCAAAGAAAAGGGGTCAATGTGGAACGAGATGCAGAGGTATGGATCCAAGCATGAGGCATACATCAATACAGGATGCCCTTCTCAGGGCTAAGCCTCTTGCAGCTGAAGGAACCAACTCTAAAAAGAACTATAATGGATTTAATAACTTTAGGGGAAGAGCCAAGGGAACTTTCAACCAAGGATACCAACAACGTAGATTAGCTGCAGTAGTAAACCTGGAGCAGACCGTCCCAAACGTTAGGTGCTATGGATGCAATCAAATGGCCACTATAGGAATAACTGTCCTGAAGAGAAAAACCCTCGAACTACTGCTAGAGCCATTCCTCAAAATCAAGGGAGATCATGCAAGAGGAGGTAAAATGAAGGACGAGTAAAGGAAAAGTAAGAGGAGCCAGATATTATGCCCATAGGAGAACCAACCCTATGAATAAAAAAGATAAAAAAAAGCCACTCGATTTGCCATAGTTAGCAATCTTAAAGCTTATAAACCACTATAAATCAATAAAATAAAAACTTGAGCTACTTATATATTATAAGAGTATACACGAATTTATTCTCCAAAAATTACTTAATGAATCTAAAGTTAAGTTAGTATTCAATCAAGAAAGAGGTTCTCGTTAGGAAGGAAAAATTCGAATCTTAGAAATGAGGTAGTTATCAAATAACCAACTCACATTCTTTGTGCACACGATAGCCTTCCTTGGAAAAATAACATAGATTTGAAAGCATTAAGGTACGAGACTAATAGGAAGTCCAAAAGAACTCTTGGTATGATACTTCTTAAAAACCCTTTACATGTTGTTGGTCAACCAGGTTAGAGCACAGAGGGGGTACCTCTGGTGCAATGGTGGGAGCTTGTCCCAAACGCAGATTGCGCAGAATGGCAAGAACACGCCGAGCACGTTCAGATTGGCAAAGCTAAAATACATTATACTTGTCGAACGTTTATTGCTCTGAATGGTCAGTTCGACCGAGCGCGTTCATGTTGACAAGGTGGATATATGGATCTTTATGGAATTGAATTAACCTGGTTTTTGATGATACAAATGGTTTGTAAAGGTTTTTAAGATGGGCTCAACACCAAGAGTTTCTCGAGGAAAAATTGGCTAGCAAGTAACTCCAACCAGAAACCGAAAAGAACTCTTAGAGTAATCAATAGCATTTGGTAAAGTGGAAAGGTTATCCCTTCGAAGATGCCACTTGGGGGGGATGAATTTCTCTTCTCAAAGATTTTTCCAATCTCGGTTGAGATGAGGAAATCTCAAATTTTTAAGTTGGGCTGATTGTAAGGTTTCCAGTTTCTGAAACCTGAAAGGTTGTATAAAGCCTAATCAAACTAATATGATTATTGAAAAAGCAGTGTAGAATTGTCTAACCATGGCAAATATTGGTATTTTTGGAATCTTAAGCACAGCAAACCCGGGCTAGAATTTTTCAGAATTGAATTACGATAAAAACTCGTATAGTTATGACCCCTGGAAGTTTACACTGTGAATTGAGTAAAATAGGAAAAATTGAAGGGTTAGAGTAATCATTTAAGCATAGACTTTATTAAAGGTCTCCCAGATATTTACAAGATATTTACCAATTAAGCAAAAATAGGTCAAATTATAGCAAAATTGACATTTTAAAAGCTGGCAGGTAATGGGAGGGTCATCACTGACCTGCTAGGGACTCATTTAGCAGCAGGGGTCGTTTTTGACTTACTGGGGGCTGCTTGAACTTCAAGCAACTGCCTTTTTCAACCGGTGAGAGCTTAAGAGTGCCAGAAAACTATAAATAGGACCCTTAGCTTCACATTTTATACAGACCCGGATCCTTGCTACTCTCTCTCTCATCTAGAGAGAACACTACGCAGAAATCATTAGAGTTTAATCTCTAATTAATTAACCCTAACGGTAATTAACCTAATCCTTCTTAATTAGCAAGGTTAGATTAAGATAAATTGTTAATAAATCAAAGATTAGGCCTATGCATGCTCCTTAAACCTCTTTAAAATAATTAATCTCTGTTGATTATTGTAATTAAGCTTAGTAATATTAAGCTAATTAATTATCGTATCATATTATGACTGAAATTAGCCAAATTAACCATGAATTAATGATAAATATATTAATTAAGCTTAGATTAAGATGAGGTAATTATCAGAGTTGCATTAGACAATCATTAAGCTAGGAAAATTATAGGATAATTTTTTGAATAATTTTCCTAATTAATTAGGTAGAATTACTGTGTTTTTTGAGCTATTTAAATCGAGGAAACTAGTAAATTGATTTCAATTACTATAATATATTTATCAGTGGTTAATTGGGTGTTAAAGAACCCATGATAATTAGGAAAAGCTCAGATAATGAATTTAGCTAATTAATTAGGTAGAATTACTCTTTTTTTGACCAATTTAAATAGGGGAAATTAGTAAATTGATTTCAATTGTTGTGATACATTTTTTCAGTGGTTAATTAGGTGTTAAAGAACCTGTGATAATTAGGAGAAGCTCAGATAATTAATCCAGCTAAATAATTAGATATAATTACTCTGTTTTCTGAACAATTTTAATAGGGGAAATTAGTAAATGGAATTCAAATGCTTCCATATAACTATCCGTGATTATTTGGTTTTTAATAACCCGTGATAATTTGAAGAAGTTCAGAAAGTTAATTTTGCTAATTATTTTATCTAAAATACCCTATTTTTTGACCAATTTTAATAGGGGAAATTAGTAAATGGAATTTAAATGCTTCCATATAATTATCAATGGTTAATTAGGTGTTCAATAACCCGTGATAATTAGGACAAGTTCAGAAATGTAATTTAGCTAGTTATTCTAGCTAAAATACCTTGTTTTTTGAGAAATTTTAATAGGGGAAATTAGTAAATGGAATTTAAATGCTTCCATATAATTACCATTGGTTAGTTAGGTGGTCAATAATCCGTGATAATTAGGAGAAATTTAGAAAGGTAATTTAGCTAATTATTTTAGCTAAAATACCCTATGTTTTGAGCAATTTTAATAGGGGAAATTAGTAAATGGAATTCAAATGCTTTCATATAATTATCAGTGATTAATTAGGTGTTCAAGTATATGTGATAATTAGAAGAAGTTCAGAAAGTTAATTTAGCTAATTACTTTAGCTAAAATACTCTGTTTTTTGAGATATTTTAATAGGGGAAATTAGTAAATGGAATTTAAACACTTCCATATAATTATCAATGGTAAATTAGGTGTTCAAAAACCCGTAATATTTAGGAGAAGTCTAGAAAATTAATCTAGCTAATTACTTAAGCAGAATTACAATATGTTTTGGACAATTTAAATAAGGGAAATTAGTAAATAGGTTCAAATTGAATTGAGTTATTTATTGTAGGTTAATTAGAAGTTATAAAACCCGTGATAATTATGCTATTCTCAGAAAATTAGTTTAACTAATTATCTTAGTAGAATTATGCTTTTTTTAGGGGTAAATTAAATGGGGAAATTAGTAAATCATATGCTATAATTACATGCCATTTTCAAGAGGTGTATTATAGGGTCAAGAAGCCGTAATAATTATGATAAGGTTAGAAAAGTAGTATAGATATTTATTTAAGTCAAATTATACTATTTCTAGCTTAAAAATAAAGAGGGAAATTAGTAAATCATGTGCTATAACTACATGATATTTATCAGAGCTGTATTATAGGGTCAAGAGGCCGTTCTAATTATGCCAAAGTTAGGAAAGTAGTATAGGTTTTTATTTAAGTCAAATTATATTGTTTCTAGCTAAAAAGTAAAGGGGAAAATTATTAAATCATGTGCTATATTTACATGCTATTTTTTAGAGCTGTATTATAGGGTCAAGAGGCCGTGATAAATATGCCAAGGTTAAAAAAGTAGTATAGATATTTATCCAAGCCAAATTATAATGTTTTTAACTAAAAAGTAAAGGGGGAAATTAGTAAATCATGTGCTATAATTACATGATATTTAGCAGAGCTATATTATAGGGTAAAGAGGCCATGATAATTATTTCAAGGTTAGAAAAGTAGTATAGATATTTATCTAAGTCAAATTACACCATTTTTTAGCTGAAAATTGAAGATGGAAAATATATAATTAAGTTAGAAAATAATAAGATAATTACCAGAGGTCAAAAATATCCTTATCTACTTGTGGTAATTATACCATAGTTAATTAGTGAGGTTAGTAAGTCATAATTGACCAAAAGTCTTATTTTGAGCAAATGATTAATTAAAATAAATAGAGTTGTGGTTAAAAGTTTTTAGAAAAATTATAGTAAGTGCAAACCTATGATATCAAGTTAAGGAAATGAAATCTTTAAGAGAAATTAAATACAATAAATATTAAGCCCAAAACAAGTAAATTATTAGCTTAAAAGTTGATAGGAAAATTAGGAAAAAGATATAGAAAATTATAAGAAAGTTAGGAGAGCTTAGAAAACCCTTAGGAAATGGTGTAAGAAGTTATCATGCTTATATAGACAAATAAGAAATTACTAGGTCAAGAATTTATCAATTAAGACTATAAATTTAACCTTGGATGGGTTACGGTTAAGTCTAGATTTTGAACTATTTACCTAATAATTAGACGTCCTTTTTATAAGGATAAGAAGCTATGATACCAAAAAGGACCTGAGCAAATTCTACATCTGATGATGAAGACGTAGCTCCAAAACGAATTAGAGCATCGCATGACGACGAAGCCGGGCCTAGTAGTAGGCCTACGGAGGAGAGTCTTCAGGCGCCAGCGCAACAACAGATGGCCAATCAATCCCAGGTGGGTTCCCATTATTCAATTAAGTCTTTAATTAGTTTAAGTTCTTTTATAAGTTAGCATTGCATACGTAAGAAGGATAAATTGGCTGGAAACGGAAGGTAACTTCCAATGTACACTTGTTTATAATATAGGAAAGAATTGTTTGGGTTAGAACTGGTTGAATTAGGAAAGATATGTTTAATCATCATTAAGACAGCTTGTCTCAAGACACCTCCGACTCCTTGATATAAATTGATGATAATGATTGGCTTTCTAGCCACGGTTAAGTCGGTTACCCCCATGAACGATGAGTTTCTACTCCGTGTCATGTCTTGATGTTTCTACATAAGTTAGGATACCGTTTTTATCCTAGGAGAGCCGCCCGGTTGTATGGGCATTTGGTTTGGTGTATGGGCACCCGGAACCTTGGGTGGGGGTTTATTCCACTCCGGATTTGAACAAGGAATGGGTGCCGTTTCTCACCCTTAGGTGGTCTTGAGACAAGAAGAGTACTGGTCATGGTTATTATAGACAATGTTTTGATTGACAGCACCCTGTCTTAAGTTTAAAGATGTCTGTTTTCTAAAGGAATGCTTTCAATCCTGTCTTCAAGGAATTACTGTGATGAAACGTTAAAAGAAACCATTATTTTAAATGTTTAAAACAATGTGATAGTAAGATAAACGAATCATGTATGAGTACGGGGTGGTAAGTGGGGATTGACTAAGGTTGTCAATCATGGACGGGTGGACCTGATTAGTCAGGTAACTATCCATCCCTGCGCACTAAAACGTTTAGAAAACTTCTTCCATTGGAAGAGGAACCTACCAGCGGTTGTGCCCTCACATATGTTAGGGGGAAAAAAGCGTTGGTTGAGGATACCTTAGTCCAATTTGTGGAAGGTATAGGGCTGAAGTAGTTTTTGGAATTTTAAAAGGTTGTCCCGTTTCCGCTGCGAGACAGGACTAGGTCTTCTTCTAAGGCTATAGACCCAAGCCATTGTCAATGGCAAAGGTCTATTCCTTGGATTTTTCTTGTTTAGAGACTCTGATTTTTATCAAACCTAGAGACCTGTCAAGGATCCCATCCCGATCTCGGTATAGGCGGGATGGGGACCTTACAAGTGGTATCAGAGCCTAGGTTTCAGAGACTGGGTTAGTTTTAAAAATAAATAAATAAATAGAAATCGTACTGTTTGAAAATGTAAAAAGAAATACATATATATATATATTTATTTAAAAAATTAATAAATTTAGTTAGCTAACCAAAGGCGTATGCGTCGACACTTCAGGAAGATCCTGTGATTGAATATCGCAAATTCCAAGTCTTTGAGCTCATTTATGAGAGTGCTTGTCGTTCTCCAAACTATTTTTTTCGACGGAGCGTCATGGAGTTACTAATGAAGGTTCACACTCCTCATTCGACTCGGATAGATAAAGGCTGGGAGCTTGAATGGAGCAATGAAGGCGGGACGTATTACATCAATGCTGGAAGCTGGGGTGTCTTACCACGGATTTAAAGAAACTACGTTGGGCTGAGGAACTGAGAGTGGTTCAGTTATACTACTTCTTGGGTACAAACTCGAGTATCACTGTTCACACTTACCCAGGAGGCACAGGAAAACGCCTAAACGAATGGGTATGGGATAGAGTGGTGGAGATAATTCCATATCAAAGAATCAGAACTTTTTCTCAGAATACCCCTAAGAATTTGGACCTTATAATTTACTTTCCAATTTCCAATGAGTATAAGAACTATTATACCAATCAATTAGAAGATTGTAGAAATCTGACTACAAACACCCATCGTTTGTATCACCATATTCCAAATCAGCCAGCTATGCGGATCCTTTAAAGGCCGCAAAAATTTACAACAAGTTAGGATGAGATACCTAAGGCTCTTTTGTAAGGCTATCCTTGTAAATATTCACCTTATAAATAAAGAACCAAGTCTTTTGAATTGAATATCTTGATCTTGTGTCTATTCTGAAGTTAAATCCTAGCCGTGTCATAAGTCTTTAAATTGCCAATCCGTTCATCTTACGAAACCATGTAGATACCTGCTTCTGTTCTTTATACCGTGCTTGTTTCTTCTCAAACAAGTGCAACCCCCCAACTTCAAAGGAAAAGGGGTCAATGTGGAACGAGATGCAGAGGTATGGATCCAAGCCATGAGGCATACATCAATACAGGATGCCCTTCTCAGGGCTAAGCCTCTTGCAGCTGAAGGAACCAACTCTAAAAAGAACTATAATGGATTTAATAACTTTAGGGGAAGAGCCAAGGGAACTTTCAACCAAGGATACCAACAACGTAGATTAGCTGCAGTAGTAAACCTGGAGCAGACCGTCCCAAACGTTAGGTGCTATGGATGCAATCAAATGGCCACTATAGGAATAACTGTCCTGAAGAGAAAAACCCTCGAACTACTGCTAGAGCCATTCCTCAAAATCAAGGAGATCATGCAAGAGGAGGTAGAAATGAAGGACGAGGTAAAGGAAAAGTAAGAGGAGCCAGATTTTATGCAACCATAGGAGAACCAACCCTATGAATAAAAAGATAAAAAAAAGCCACTCGATTTGCCATAGTTAGCAATCTTAAAGCTTATAAACCACTATAAATCAATAAAATAAAAACTTGAGCTACTTATATATTATAAGAGTATACACGATTTTATTCTCCAAAAATTACTTAATGAATCTAAAGTTAAGTTAGTATTCAATCAAGAAAGAGGTTCTCGTTAGGAAGGAAAAATTCGAATCTTAGAAATGAGGTAGTTATCAAATAACCAACTCACATTCTTTGTGCACACGATAGCCTTCCTTGGAAAAATAACATAGATTTGAAAGCATTAAGGTACGAGACTAATAGGAAGTCCAAAAGAACTCTTGGTATGATACTTCTTAAAAACCCTTTACATGTTGTTGGTCAACCAGGTTAGAGCACAGAGGGGGTACCTCTGGTGCAATGGTGGGAGCTTGTCCCAAACGCAGATTGCGCAGAATGGCAAGAACACGCCGAGCACGTTCAGATTGGCAAAGCTAAAATACATTATACTTGTCGAACGTTTATTGCTCTGAATGGTCAGTTCGACCGAGCGCGTTCATGTTGACAAGGTGGATATATGGATCTTTATGGAATTGAATTAACCTGGTTTTTGATGATACAAATGGTTTGTAAAGGTTTTTAAGATGGGCTCAACACCAAGAGTTTCTCGAGGAAAAATTGGCTAGCAAGTAACTCCAACCAGAAACCGAAAAGAACTCTTAGAGTAATCAATAGCATTTGGTAAAGTGGAAAGGTTATCCCTTCGAAGATGCCACTTGGGGGGGATGAATTTCTCTTCTCAAAGATTTTTCCAATCTCGGTTGAGATGAGGAAATCTCAAATTTTTAAGTTGGGCTGATTGTAAGGTTTCCAGTTTCTGAAACCTGAAAGGTTGTATAAAGCCTAATCAAACTAATATGATTATTGAAAAAGCAGTGTAGAATTGTCTAACCATGGCAAATATTGGTATTTTTGGAATCTTAAGCACAGCAAACCCCGGGCTAGAATTTTCAGAATTGAATTACGATATAAAAACTGGTATAGTTATGACCCCTGGAAGTTTACACTGTGAATTGAGTAAAATAGGAAAAATTGAAGGGTTAGAGTAATCATTTAAGCATAGACTTTATTAAAGGTCTCCCAGATATTTACAAGATATTTACCAATTAAGCAAAAATAGGTCAAATTATAGCAAAATTGACATTTTAAAAGCTGGCAGGTAATGGGAGGGTCATCACTGACCTGCTAGGGACTCATTTAGCAGCAGGGGTCGTTTTTTGACTTACTGGGGGCTGCTTGAACTTCAAGCAACTGCCTTTTTCAACGGTGAGAGCTTAAGAGTGCCAGAAAACTATAAATAGGACCCTTAGCTTCACATTTTATACAGACCCGGATCCTTGCTACTCTCTCTCTCATCTAGAGAGAACACTACGCAGAAATCATTAGAGTTTAATCTCTAATTAATTAACCCTAACGGTAATTAACCTAATCCTTCTTAATTAGCAAGGTTAGATTAAGATAAATTGTTAATAAATCAAAGATTAGGCCTATGCATGCTCCTTAAACCTCTTTAAATAATTAATCTCTGTTGATTATTGTAATTAAGCTTAGTAATATTAAGCTAATTAATTATCGTATCATATTATGACTGAAATTAGCCAAATTAACCATGAATTAATGATAAATATATTAATTAAGCTTAGATTAAGATGAGGTAATTATCAGAGTTGCATTAGACAATCATTAAGCTAGGAAAATTATAGGATAATTTTTGAATAATTTTCCTAATTAATTAGGTAGAATTACTGTGTTTTTTGAGCTATTTAAATCGAGGAAACTAGTAAATTGATTTCAATTACTATAATATATTTATCAGTGGTTAATTGGGTGTTAAAGAACCCATGATAATTAGGAAAAGCTCAGATAATGAATTTAGCTAATTAATTAGGTAGAATTACTCTTTTTTTTGACCAATTTAAATAGGGGAAATTAGTAAATTGATTTCAATTGTTGTGATACATTTTTTCAGTGGTTAATTAGGTGTTAAAGAACCTGTGATAATTAGGAGAAGCTCAGATAATTAATCCAGCTAAATAATTAGATATAATTACTCTGTTTTCTGAACAATTTTAATAGGGGAAATTAGTAAATGGAATTCAAATGCTTCCATATAACTATCCGTGATTATTTGGTTTTTAATAACCCGTGATAATTTGAAGAAGTTCAGAAAGTTAATTTTGCTAATTATTTTATCTAAAATACCCTATTTTTTGAGCAATTTTAATAGGGGAAATTAGTAAATGGAATTTAAATGCTTCCATATAATTATCAATGGTTAATTAGGTGTTCAATAACCCGTGATAATTAGGACAAGTTCAGAAATGTAATTTAGCTAGTTATTCTAGCTAAAATACCTTGTTTTTTGAGAAATTTTAATAGGGGAAATTAGTAAATGGAATTTAAATGCTTCCATATAATTACCATTGGTTAGTTAGGTGGTCAATAATCCGTGATAATTAGGAGAAATTTAGAAAGGTAATTTAGCTAATTATTTTAGCTAAAATACCCTATGTTTTGAGCAATTTTAATAGGGGAAATTAGTAAATGGAATTCAAATGCTTTCATATAATTATCAGTGATTAATTAGGTGTTCAAGTATATGTGATAATTAGAAGAAGTTCAGAAAGTTAATTTAGCTAATTACTTTAGCTAAAATACTCTGTTTTTTGAGATATTTTAATAGGGGAAATTAGTAAATGGAATTTAAACACTTCCATATAATTATCAATGGTAAATTAGGTGTTCAAAAACCCGTAATATTTAGGAGAAGTCTAGAAAATTAATCTAGCTAATTACTTAAGCAGAATTACAATATGTTTTGGACAATTTAAATAAGGGAAATTAGTAAATAGGTTCAAATTGAATTGAGTTATTTATTGTAGGTTAATTAGAAGTTATAAAACCCGTGATAATTATGCTATTCTCAGAAAATTAGTTTAACTAATTATCTTAGTAGAATTATGCTTTTTTTAGGGGTAAATTAAATGGGGAAATTAGTAAATCATGTGCTATAATTACATGCCATTTTCAAGAGGTGTATTATAGGGTCAAGAAGCCGTAATAATTATGATAAGGTTAGAAAAGTAGTATAGATATTTATTTAAGTCAAATTATACTATTTCTAGCTTAAAAATAAAGAGGGAAATTAGTAAATCATGTGCTATAACTACATGATATTTATCAGAGCTGTATTATAGGGTCAAGAGGCCGTTCTAATTATGCCAAAGTTAGGAAAGTAGTATAGGTTTTTATTTAAGTCAAATTATATTGTTTCTAGCTAAAAAGTAAAGGGGAAAATTATTAAATCATGTGCTATATTTACATGCTATTTTTTAGAGCTGTATTATAGGGTCAAGAGGCCGTGATAAATATGCCAAGGTTAAAAAAGTAGTATAGATATTTATCCAAGCCAAATTATAATGTTTTTAACTAAAAAGTAAAGGGGGAAATTAGTAAATCATGTGCTATAATTACATGATATTTAGCAGAGCTATATTATAGGGTAAAGAGGCCATGATAATTATTTCAAGGTTAGAAAAGTAGTATAGATATTTATCTAAGTCAAATTACACCATTTTTTAGCTGAAAATTGAAGATGGAAAATATATAATTAAGTTAGAAAATAATAAGATAATTACCAGAGGTCAAAAATATCCTTATCTACTTGTGGTAATTATACCATAGTTAATTAGTGAGGTTAG
This sequence comes from Adiantum capillus-veneris, assembly GCF_014529385.1. Classification (NCBI taxonomy): domain Eukaryota; kingdom Viridiplantae; phylum Streptophyta; class Polypodiopsida; order Polypodiales; family Pteridaceae; genus Adiantum; species Adiantum capillus-veneris. Next base: position 169,724,514 of record NC_140937.1, read on the forward strand.
TAAGTCATAATTGACCAAAAGTCTTATTTTGAGCAAATGATTAATTAAAATAAATAGAGTTGTGGTTAAAAGTTTTTAGAAAAATTATAGTAAGTGCAAACCTATGATATCAAGTTAAGGAAATGAAATCTTTAAGAGAAATTAAATACAATAAATATTAAGCCCAAAACAAGTAAATTATTAGCTTAAAAGTTGATAGGAAAATTAGGAAAAAGATATAGAAAATTATAAGAAAGAAAGTAGGAGAGCTTAGAAAACCCTTAGGGAAATGGTGTAAGAAGTTATCATGCTTATATAGACAAATAAGAAATTACTAGGTCAAGAATTTATCAATTAAGACTATAAATTTAACCTTGGATGGGTTACGGTTAAGTCAAAGATTTTGAACTATTTACCTAATAATTAGACGTCCTTTTTATAAGGATAAGAAGTTATGATACCAAAAAGGACCCGAGCAAATTCTACATCTGATGATGAAGACGTAGCTCCAAAACGAATTAGAGCATCGCATGACGACGAAGCCGGGCCTAGTAGTAGGCCTACGGAGGAGAGTCTTCAGGCGCCAGCGCAACAACAGATGGCCAATCAATCCCAGGTGGGTTCCCATTATTCAATTAAGTCTTTAATTAGTTTAAGTTCTTTTATAAGTTAGCATTGCATACGTAAGAAGGATAAATTGGCTGAAAACGGAAGGTAACTTCCAATGTACATTTGTTTATAATATAGGAAAGAATTGTATGGGTTAAAACTGTTGTTGAATTAGGAAAGATATGTTTGATCATCCTTAAGACAGCTTGTCTCAAGACACCTCCGACTCCTTGATATAAATTGATGATAATGATTGGCTTTCTAGCCACGGTTAAGTCGGTTACCCCCATGAACGATGAGTTTCTACTCCGTGTCATGTCTTGATGTTTCTACATAAGTTAGGATACCGTTTTTATCCTAGGGGAGCCGCCCGGTTGTATGGGCAACTGGTTTGGTGTATGGGCACCCGGAACCTTGGGTGGGGGTTTATTCCACTCCGGATTTGAACAAGGAATGGGTGCCGTTTTTCATCCTTAGGTGGTCTTGAGACAAGAAGAGTACTGGTCATGGCTATTATAGACAATGTTTTGATTGACAGCACCCTGTCTTAAGTTTAAAGATGTCTGTTTTCTAAATGAATGCTTTCAATGCTGTCTTCAAGGAATTACTGTGATGAAACGTTAAAAGAAACCATTATTTTAAATGTTTAAAACAATGTGATAGTAAGATAAACGAATCATGTATGAGTACGGGGTGGTAAGTGGGGATTGACTAAGGTTGTCAATCATGGACGGGTGGACCTGATTAGTCAGGTAACTATCCATCCCTGCGCACTAAAACGTTAGAAAACTTCTTCCATTGGAAGAGGAACCTACCAGCGGTTGTGCCCTCACATATGTTAGGGGGAAAAAAGCGTTGGTTGAGGATACCTTAGTCCAATTTGTGGAAGGTATAGGGCTGAAGTAGTTTTTGGAATTTTAAAAGGTTGTCCCGTTTCCGCTGCGAGACAGGACTAGGTCTTCTTCTAAGGCTATAGACCCAAGCCATTGTCAATGGCAAAGGTCTATTCCTTGGATTTTTCTTGTTTAGAGACTCTGATTTTTATCAAACCTAGAGACCTGTCAAGGATCCCATCCCGATCTCGGTATAGGCGGGATGGACCTTAAAGTGGTTATCAGTGCCTAGGTTTCAGAGACTGGGTTAGTTTTAAATATTAATTAAATAAATAGAATTCGTACTGTTTGAAAATGTAAAAGGAAATAATTTATTTAGATTTTATTTAAAAATTAATAAAGTTAGTTAGCTAACCAAAGGCGTAGGCGTCGACACTTCAGGAAGATCCTGTGATTGAATATCGCAAATTCCAAGTCTTTGAGCTCATTTATGAGAGTGCTTGTCGTTCTCCAAACTATTTTTTTCGACGGAGCGTCATGGAGTTACTAATGAAGGTTCACACTCCTCATTCGACTCGGATAGATAAAGGCTGGGAGCTTGAATGGAGCAATGAAGGCGGGACGTATTACATCAATGC
>NC_140937.1:169726772-169746772 GCF_014529385.1 Adiantum capillus-veneris
TCTCCTTCTTTAGAAATTATGCACCATCACCAGGGTTAGCAACATTTCATATCCATAGATCCCAAAGATGTAGAAACTCTTGCTTGTACAAGTAGTAGTCATCTAAGTATTTTTTCTTATGAGAAACAATGTCTTGCCATAGTTTTTGAGTGTTTTGAGGATCAAAGAAGTATTGCTTGAAACGATTTACAACTTCCGTGTAATCCCCCATAACTTCCTCAAGCAAAGAGTTAAACCAAGTGCCACCTCAAACATTTCTACACGTTCTTGATCACTTACTATCCTCTTGATACGGCAAGTCATCTTGAAATTTGCTAAGAATAATTATGCATCCTCTTCCCGCTCTCCAAAGAAAAGAGGATATCCGGACATTTGGTGTTGGGCCTCCATTGAATCAATTTCAAAGTGACAACACGTTTTTCGTTTTCTTATTAAAAAAGATTTACACAATAATGTTTTCTAAATTGCAATCTGTTCTACAACAAAATAAAAATATGCACATCAAATGATCTATGATAATCAGAAGAGGCAAGATGACAGGGTTTGGTGATGCAAGAATTTCTCCTACTCTTTGGGCACCAAACATGAACACCATACGTCGTTGAAAATGGATCTTCCTACTAATTGCAACGTTTATTCTAATGTGTGGAGGGAAATGAAAGGGAAAAACCTCTATTCTTGGTCCATTATCCATGGTCTATGCATGACCTAGTACTTAAAACAAAACAAAAATATAAACGTTGTTAGGAGTTTTTTGGAACAAGGGATTTCACATATGTACATACACATGCATGGTGCATAAAATAAAGAATTGCCCATTTTCCAGAGCCAGGCGGTTACGTGGGACCCACATGTGTACAGGTAGGACAACATGTACATAGTGCATCTATTTTCACTATTACCAGTACCAGTGTGTTTTTCTATAATAATGAGGAGTTGGTAGCTTGTAAAAATTCTCAAGGAAGCTATCCACGAACCGATGACATGAGGTAAGCAAGTGCCTCAGATGGCATCTAGTGGCATCAGGAGGTCGAATGGGGTCAATATCTGCACGTGGATAAGTACGGACACAAAGTGGATGTTTTCTTGTGATAATTATGCAGAAAGGTCATCATGAGGACCATAATTTGGGGCCACTTCACGTGGTTGATGGATGCATTATTCAGAAAAGATAAGTGCCAGATGCGCGGATGACGCAAAAAGGTGACAACTATGCACTGCGAGGCTACTTTTTGGCCTGTTCGGGGTCCGTTTGAGGTCAACTAAACGGCCAAGGGTGACCAAGTAACAAAGCTAAGTGTGGGAAATGAAAAACCCGAGAGAAGACCATAAAAAAAGTGGAGAGAAGAGGAGGAACAACCGCAACTGTGTTTTTGCTGTTTTTGGAGCCTGTTTTGGCCATAAACTGCTCATCCGAGGTCGGATTTGAGCACTTTGACATTGTAGACTGGGGTTTTGGGTCGTTCAAGATGCGATGGAGCTGTCCATTTTGCCAAATTCCTCACTATTTTTTTGCTGTTTTGGCTGTGTAAGTTTCTCCTATGAGCGAAGCTTTTGCTCCTATTTGTGATTGTATTTGGCATATTTTACCAATTTTGTGTGAGCTATTTGCCCCATTGGTGTTGGCCCAAGCTCAATTGTATATAAACATCAGAAATTATACTCTTTTGAGTTGAGGTTTTTGGGTGTGTGTGTGTGTGTGTCCCTCTGTGTGGAGTGGGTAAATGGGTAGTCTCTCTCCTCTCACTCCATAGGTGTGTTCCCTGTCTCGGCCAGGTGGGTTGTGTAAGCTGAGTGGTGCCCCATAGTGTGTTTGTGTATATCATCCCAAGAGTGTGTTCTTCGAGTACCTTGTGCTTCGAGCTTCAAGCTTCGAGATTCGGGATTACAGGATGCAGACTACAGGTTACAGGTTATTGGGACAGGTACAGGTATAGGTGATTCACATAGGTACAGGTAGTTGGAGTAGAGTGATACACTGGCAAGTGGGAGTCACTTGCAGTTGCCGTGGGTATGCATCATTTGGCGCCTATTTGAGCGCATTGTCTGTTGGTATTGTACGTTACTTGTGGAAATTGCCATTGTACGCCTTTGTGGAGCCATACTTGGTTTTATTTGGCAGTCCCAACAATTTTTGAGACTTGGTCTGGAAGATAGTCATTTCTGAGACTTGACTATACGAGATTTGCATAAGCTTTCGTGAGAGGGTCGATAGCGTGATGTTTTATTGAGCTAGGGGATTCTCAAATGTGAGATCCTTTCGGTGATACAGGTAGCTGGAGCACCCTTTTCGTGACCTCGCCATAGGCTATATACTAGTGATTCCTACTTGATGCTCGGGTTTTATTGTTGGCAGTTTATGCATACATATACAATCTATATTTTGGATTCTTACTGTTCTACTTATGGGAAAACTCTGCCAAAATTTTTCCAAGTTGTGATGGCTGGTTTTTTGGTCTTTTGAGCCATTTATCCTGTTATGCTGCTGAAATTTTGGCAAAATCAGAGGATAAGATAGGTGTGCTTTCTTGGGAGCTGCATGGTTGACTTTATTGGATGATCAAAATGGCCCTCAATTCACTCCTTTCCATTTAACACAAAGAATCCAGATAAATGTTCATGTGTCCAAAAAGATTTTTTTCCAGCAACGCATAGTCTTTATGTTTGGGCCATGAAGATTAAGAGAGATATTGGAATATCCTTTGCTTGTTGTAATTCCGATGATCAACTATGAAAAGTCATTTGATGTGCATGTGTTTGTCCTCATCTAAAGACAAGATCCATTGAAGTTTCTAGGGATTGAGTCAATCAAAAGTTTTGGGTTCTTGCACATGTGTTCAAAGGGGTCTCAAAGCATTGAAAATTGGGTAGCCATGGATTTATCTTATCCAGAATCTCATGGAAGAAGTGATGAAGATGTGGAAGACTTTTTGGAAAAGATGGAGGTTTCTTGCATTAGCAACTAGATTCATGACCCTGCGCAAATGTTACGTGTTCTCCAAATTTGTTTGAAGAGTGATGCACGAGTTTGGTCCAAATCATTTGAAGAGGAGTTGCGTGCAGCTTATCCACCCGTAAGATTGAGTTGGGACAATCTAAGGCATGGAATAGAAGTGGAGTCTGTGAAGACAGAAGATCCTGACAAAGTGTGGCAAGAAGTCCAGGGTTTGGTGCAAAAGGAAGGTGACCCAGTAGATGCGTACATACCTAAGTTTTCATTGGCATGGGAGAGGATGTGCAAGGCCTTAGCACCACAAGTACCCCCGTCTGACATGATGAAGAAAGACACGTTCTTGGCTGGTCTTTGGGAGAATATACGTTGGAGAGTGGAGCTAAAGGAGCCTTGAACATATGAAGATGCATTAGAGGTAGCAAGGAACAAAGAGTGGAAGCTGAGGAAAATGAGCCAGTTAGGGGTGGAGTCTTTGCCCATGAGGTTTGAATTTCAGCCTGTGGAATCTTTACAAGGTCACATGGTAGGGGTTCATCATGAACCATTGGTTTCTGTTACTTCTCAGGTTATGCCAGCAGTGGTCACTACAACAGTTCAAGATGATGGGCTAAGGGAAGACATGAGGCAAGTGGTAGATTTAATGAATAATCTCAGCCTAAACATGCTAGGTCAAGTGGGAAATAATCGAGGTTGAGGGAAGTTTGCAAATCAGCCAGGAGGTGAAGAAAGACCTAGGAATGGTGTTTGACAAAGCAATGGTAGGTTCTGGAGGCAGACGCCCACATGTTATAATTGTGGAGAGTTGGGCCACATCAGCCCGCAATGTGATAAGCCACCAAGGATGGGGGGAGACATGTATCCATTGCCAAGACAGATGCTAACTAGGTCAAATGGTTATGGCATTGAAATTAAGGGGGAAGAAGGAACCAGTGGATTAACCCAGGAGGAAAAGGGAAAGAAAAAAGTGATAAGTGTAGTCACCTTGGAGAAGGCATCAAAGCTAGAGGATACATTAGTGATGCCTATTGGGAAGCGGACCACAGAGGACAAGGAAGGAAGTGGTACAATTAGCCTCTATGGAAAGACAGGTGCCAAGAAGCTATACAATATGGACACAAGGAAACGATTGGAGGAGCTTTATGAAGATGAAGATGAGTCTACTGATGAAGACTATTCTACAATGACTGATGAGGACAGTGATAGCACTACCAGCAGTGATGAGGATGCTGATGTTGCATTTCTTTTGATGGACAAAGAAATCCATGAGTCTGGTTTAGTCGCATTTTCAAATGAGGTTGAAGATGAAAGTGAAGGGCCTTATGAAGTGATTGAAAGGTTGATGCAAACCAAGGTTGAATTCTCAAAGAAGCAGGAATTGATGACACAAATGATCAGTGGAGACCTCAGCTGTGGAGGAGATATATTTGCACATGTTGGCTAGTCTCCCTGATTTGTTCATTACTTCATATGAAGAGATCAGAGTGTTCAAGGGCGAAGATATGCATATAGAGATGAAAGAAGGTGCTAAGCCAGTGTAGCAAAGGCTAAGAAGGATGGGTCATGAGCAGATGGAATCCTTGAGGGAAGAGGTGGACAAGTTATCGAAGGCAGGGTTCATAGTCCCAGTGGAGACCACATAATTGGTGAGTCCAGTATTAGTCAGTCCAAAGAAGGATGGGAAGTGGAGGATTTGTGTAGATTTTAAACCCTTATACGCAGCCACTAAGAAGAACCCATATCCTCTTCCATTCATTGATCAGATCTTGGATTCAGTGGCAGGTTATGAGAGGTACAGTGTGTGTGATGGTTTTTCAGTCTATTTTCAATTGAAGATTGCTCTTGAAGACCGCACAAAGACAACTTTTATTACGCCATGGGGTTGCTATTGCTACACAGTATTGCCATTTGGGTTTTCAAATGGACCATCCTTCTATCAAGAGAGAGCAAATTGGGTATTGGAACCATTCATTGGTAGTTGTGTTAAAGCTTTTATGGATGACTTCTGTGGCTACAACAGTAGGGCTGAACACCATGAGAAGTTGCAGATGGTATTGGCTCGATATGATGAATATGGAGGACAAGTAAATCCAAAGAAATGTCATCTAGCACAGCCAAGGGTGAAGTTATTGGGCCACATGGTGTCAGAAAATGGCATTGAGGCTGATCTAGACAAGGTTAAGTCTATTTTTCTTCTTCCATCACCTACAAGTACAAAGAAATTGGCAACCTTTATACACAAAGTAAAGTACATGGCACGATTTATTCCATTGTCTTCACAGCTCCTTTATCCATTACAACAAGTGGCAAAGCATGATCCATTGCTATGGGATGACAAGTGTGAAGACGTGTTTCAAGAGGTGAAAGAGGTGTTAGGGGGGCTGTCAACCATGCAGGCTCCTGATTGGGAGAATTTTTTTTATGTAAATCCATCAGTAGGGGATGATGCCATTGGAGCCATGCTATTGAAAAAGGGGAAGGGCATCCATTATATGAGGCCAGTGTATTGTGCAAGCCGAGTGAAGTTGGTGGCAGAGAGAAAGTTCTCGGAAGTAGAGCTAGTGATGGCCAGTGTAATATTTGCTTGTCAATGATTTCGTCATTACTTGTTACCATGACCTTTTGTTTTCTTGACGAGCTATGATTTTTTTCCACAATTAATTAATGGCACTAACATGTCAAATGTGGTCAAGAAATGGGTAATTGAGCTGCAAGAGTTTGAGTTCTCTTTCCTAGTGGAAGTCAGTACAAGAGCTACCCTAGCTGATTTGTTGACTTACAAGGAGAATCCCCTTCTTGTTAAAGAAGAGGTGGTGAGAAAGGTAGTTGAAGAAGTGCCACATATCATCAATGCACATGTGTTGTTCTTTGATGGTTCATACAAAAAGAGCCATGATGCGGCTTCAGGGGGTATAACACTTTATGATCCAGAGGGGAAGCTAGTATGTAAGGGAGGCTTCAAATTGGATGCGCATAGTAACAATGAGACTGAATATGCTACTTTGGAAGTTGGATTACACATTTGTTTCAAGCATGGGATTAGAGGGATGAGCATAAAAGGTGATGCCTTTTTAGTTGTGAAGCAAGTGCTGGGTGTGTGGAAAAGCAAGAACACCTCATTGAAGGAAATGTGTTTCAGAATTAAAGGCCTATTAAAAAAGTTCGAAGCATGGAGAATCAGACACATTGAACGTGTTCTAAATGGCGAGGCACATGAAGCAGCTCAAAGCATGATTGGGGAGCTACTTGTGTTGAGGACCACTTTACCTCTTTATTATGGCCGAGAACGTTTGGCTCAAGAAGAGGAGTTTTTGCTAACAGGAATCATCCCAAAGGACATTCAGAAGTCTAAGAAGTATAGTTTTGTGCGTAGAGCATCCATGTACAAATTGATTGGTGATGTCTTGTACATGAAAAGGTCTGATCTCATGTTGAGACGTGTACCTTGGCGGGAGGAGCTTTATAGTGCTAGAAGAGAATGATGAAGGTGCATGTGGCGGACATTTTGATCTAAAGATCACCTTGCAGAAGATCTTGCAAGAGGGGTATGTATGGCCTAGTACTTTGCATAAGGATGTTCACCATTGGTGTAGGTCTTGCAATAGGTTTGAAGCATTTGGGAAGAGAGTGTTGAAGCCAGAGCTACGAAAAACCATTCTGGCATTTGATATGTTTGAAAAGTGGGGGATTGGTGCAATAGGCTCGTTACCTATCACAAGCAGGGGCAAAAGCTATATTTTGACTGCACTGGACTATCTCTCTAGATGGGCAGAGGCTATAGTAGTAAAACAGATCACTGCAAAGGATATGGAAAAAATTGTGTATGATGAAATATGTTGCAAGTTTGGGGTGCCACTGGAGCTACTTTCGGACAAGGGGCCAGGATTTAGAGATAAACTGCTAGAATTTTTATGCGCAAAGATGAAGATTAGGCACCAGCATACCACTCCTTATTATCCACAATGTAATGGCTTGAATGAAAGATTCAATGGTCAGTTGGTACAAATTCTTTCGAAAGTGACAGAGCACCAAGGAAAGAATTGGGATTTGGAATTGCCTAGTGCGTTATGGGCTTACGGTACTTCGGTGAAGACAAGTACAGGTTTTACTCCATTTCATTTGGTATATGGAAAGGAAGCACTATTGCCTATGGAGGTAGAGTTTCCTGCAGTAAGATGCTAGAGAAGTTGCTTGGGCCGCCTATTGATGCATTCAAAGAGAGGCTCTTACAATTACAAGACGTTCAGCTGGATAGGATGAGTGCATTGGAACATTGTGGGCAGATGAAGGATAGGGATTTAGGAAAGATAAATCAAAAGGTCAAAAGTAAGGGTATCAAGAAGCATGACTTGGTTTTGCACTACAACAGTAAGCTGGACAACACCTTCCAAAATAAGTTTCAAATTAAGTGGGAAGGCGCTTTTTAGGTGATTGAGTGTTTTCCAAATGGTACATATCAGTTGGCTAACCTGGATGGAATCCTACATAAGTCAAGGGAAAATGGATTGCATCTTAAATTATATCAGGCTAGATTGATGATGGTGAAGCAAGATGAGCTCTCTCCAGAGCAAGTAATGTATGTGAAGGATGAGGAGATCTGTGTCGCGGCGAGTCTCATATCTGTTTTTGTTGCTGCTGATCTTGAATGATCTAGCAGGCTAGGGGATGGGCAAATTATGTTAGGAGTTTCTTGGACCAAGGGATTGCGCATATGTACATACACATCCATGGTGCGTAAAATAAAGAATTGCCCATTTTCCAGAGCGAGGTGGTTACGTGGGGCCCACATGTGTACAGGTAGGACAGCATGCACATAGTGCATCGATTTTCACTACTACCAGTACTAGTGTGTTTTTTATATAATAATGAGGAGTTGGTAGCACGTAAAATTCTCGAGGAAGCTATTCGCGTGCCGACGACATGAGGTAAGCAGGTGCGTTAGATGGCATCTTGTGGCATCAGGAGGTCGAATGGGGTCAATATGTGCACGTGGATAAGTACGGGAACAACGTGGATGTTTTCTTGTGATAATTATGCATAAAGGTCATCATAAGGACCATATTTTGGGGCCACTTTATGTGGTTGCGGGATGCATTATTGAGAAAATCTAAGTGCCACGTATGCGGATGATGCAAAAAGGTGACAGCTATGCACTACGAGGCTAGTCCGTTTGAGGTCAACTAAAAGACCAAGGGTGCCCAAGTAATAAAGCTAAGTGTGGTAACTGAAAAACCTGAGAGAAGACCAGAAAAAACGTGGAGAGAAGACCATAAAGTGTGTTTTTGATGTTTTTGGAGCCTGTTTTGGCCATGAACTGCTCATCCAAGGTCGGATTTGAGCAATTTGACATTGTAGACTGGGGTTTTGAGCCGTTCCGGACGCAATGGTGATGTTAATTTTGCCAAATTACTCAATGTTTTTTTTATGTTTTGGCTTGTAAGTTTCTCCTATGTGAGCGAAGCTTCCGCTCCTATTTGTGATTGTATCTAGCATATTTTACCCATTTTGTGTGAGCTATTTGCCCCATTGGTGTTGGCCCAAGCTCAATTGTATCTAAATATAAAAAATTCTCCTCTTTTGATCTGAGATTTTGGGATGTGTGTGTGTGTGTCCCTCTGTGGAGTGGGTAAATGGGTAGTCTCTCTCCTCTCACTCCATAGGTGTGTTCCCTGTCTTGGCCAGGTGGGTTGTGTAAGCCGAGTGGTTCCCCATAGTATGTGTGTATATCATCCCAAGATTGTGTGTCGGGTCATTATAGAGGTGTTGTATGTGTGTTTATCTTGCTCACAACATCCAAACTAAGGTCGTACCTAATGAGAGGCAAATTAAAAGGATTTACTGATGCGTTTATCTTGGCCAGCCTAAGAGGGTCCAAAATTCTACAAATTACTCGTTGAAATTGCAAGTTAGTACTAACAATTATGTGCACCTTTTGCCTTGCAATGGGAATGAAAGGATCATACAAATTCTCGTGATTCATGTAAACTACTTGACTATGCTAAAGGTTGAACCTACACAAAAAGATACACAAGCAGTCCTCAGTGGGGGCACCAATTTGTGGTAGTCCGGGGTGGGCAACAAGAAGAGTGGGCTCTAAGCACACTTCTAGGCTCCCATGCTTCTCAATTGGGTTGAGGTTGGAAAAAAAAAACAAACACACACACAAACCCGCAACCTAACCCTACACAAATTTGGGGCACCACTTAGTTTTGGATGCGAACTAGGATGCACACACACACACATAGAGAGAGAGAGAGAGAGAGAGAGAGAGAGAGAGAGAGAGAGAGAGAGAGAGAGAGAGAGAGAGAGAGAGAGAGAGAGAGACCCCTCCGGACAGTAGACCCCTCTTGACACAGTGCTTGCACAACAGGATGATGAGATACTAGATTCCAAATTTCTTGCTTGTATTCTATATTAATTCCTTCAGTCCTCCTCTTGAACAATGACATAATCTCAGGGAAAATTTTCTTCTTCTTTTCCTCCTCAAAGGAAAGCTCTCAAACTTGAACCAGCATAACTTTTATCTTCTCTCATCATTTCCTCTTTCTTTGTCTCTCATAATCCCTAAGGACAGTAGAAGTTGGGTCCTCCAAGTTCGGATTCATTGTTTGTAAAGGATTCCTTCTATTACCTTCATTTGCTTCCATTGAATGTGCAAGTAAATCTACCAGATTAGATTGTAAGGTATAGTTTCCCATAACTATATGAGATGGGGAGGAAGTGGGCTACACAGAGAGAATGCAAGGCAGGGTGAGACTGTTTGAGAGAGAGAGAGAGAGAGAGAGAGAGAGAGAGAGAGAGAGAGAGAGAGAGAGAGAGAGAGAGAGAGAGAGAGCTTGGCTTACATAGAGCATGGAGAATGTTGGGAGAGCGAGAGGGACACACACACACACACACACACACACACACAGGTCATCCACAAGCCATGACTTCAGTAAGTGAAAAAGATGCCACGTTTGAACTTGGCACCGAGCAAATTTAACATTAATTATGGAACGTTTGTTCCAAAATGGGCATATTCTAGGCTCTCAAATGTATGCTAGCAAGCACTACTAACTAGCATTTTTCAGGACAACATTTTTTGTGTACATTAATATGCTTCTACAAGCATGTTATTTCACTTTATGGACCTATATGTAGGGTTTAGAGTTTGGGACTGACACAGATGCATGTTATTTCAATTATGTGTCGCAAAAAAGTCCCTAGGTGCTGGTCAAATGCGTTTTCTAGACCATTTTTAGCACGTCATATTAAGAATTATTTTAGTGACCAGGAATCGTTCGGTACTTAGAACAACTTGTTAGGGTTGCAAGTGTTGCTGAACAAAATTAATGGATGGTTGTTTATGAATATATCAAGGCTATGTGTTGTTAATGAAAAAGTTTCATTGTTTGTACCTATATGTTTCTCATTCTATTATGGTTGAAACATTTTAGCAAGACTTGCAAATGATTATAGTATCCCTTTATTTAGTTTCTTTTAAGAACTATTTACACTCCTATTTCATGTGTGCTATGAGAATCACATTTGCCATAAGCATTGGAAATTATGACCATGGATATGTAGGTTCATATCTATTTTTGCTAAGCACATTAGGTGTTATGGATCCTACTATTTAGCAAATGTTGATTTGGAGCGGCATGCACATTTGTGACATAGATTAACAATCACCAAAAGAGGTCATGGCTCGGTTTGGGTGCAGTGTCCAAAATAGACCTCATCATCATATTTTACCCTAAAGTAGCGCTCCTGTGTATGTGACATAGTGCATCAAAGTCCCTATCCTCTACAATTGGAGTGGTACAATCCAAAAGAGGTTAACTCTGTTGCCACTACCAACATAGGGATCCCAACAATAGCACCCCCCCCCCCCCCCCCCCCCCCCCCCCCCCTACTTTACTTGTCACCATGCTCACTATGTTGAGAGGATTGCCTATGTATGGTGGTGGTAGATATTTGTCCAACCACCCATGGACTCTGGATGAGGCTTGAGCAAAGCAGGAGTAGAAAGCAATGGACTGGGTCCCTCTCATGGAAGGGGGGTGGGTTCGTAAGAAGACGTGGTAGAAGGGGGTGTGGCTAGCCTAGTGGAAATTCTACTCTTCAATTGACATAACATGTTGAAAAGGGTTACCTTATACTAGCATGATATGAGGGTAGTAGGAATCTCTAGCATAACTCATGAAGTGAATATATGTAGAGGATGGGTATTGTAATGTGTTTAGTGTCAATTGAATGGCACATAGGTAGAGTATAGGTATTGTAATGTGTTTAGTGTCAATTGAATGCCATGTGATTAGAAACTCAAAAAAGGATAGTTCTCCCAAGCATGGCTTCAAAATCGCGTTATGATCACTTGACCATAAGTTTCTAAGAGACACAAAATGGCCACATGGTATTCCTTTGAGTCTATTGAAAGGACACTATGACCATTAAAAGGCCATACAGATCTCCTCGGAGCATTTGAAGAGGACCACGTAGGCAAATGGTGCAGGGTACTCTCGCAAGACTTTGAATATTTATCCATGACCAATTTATTAACATATTCTCCTCTTTAGCATTTCCCTTATAGGGAACCCACATGGAGGTGTGGTAATTATTTTAAGCTACCCCCTCCATTAACTACATGTCCAAAGGGTGTAGTTAATTTTAAAGGTGTTACCCCCATACCACTTGGCATGTGCGTGAGCTGAAGTCTTTAGCATCTCCCTTATAGAGAACCCACATGGAGGTGTGGTAACTATTTTAATCTACCCCCTCCCACCTCCATTAACTACACGTCCAAAGGGTGCATTTAATTTTAAAGGTATTACCCCCATACCACTTGGCATATGTGCGTTCACACTACTGACTTATATAGAGGCATGATCCCCCAAATCAACTCTTTGGGTACCCCTGTCTCTTGCAATATGTACATCAATCCAGTTCTAGTCATTGTATGGAAGGCTTCACGGAAGTTCACAATTAAACAAACTCCTGAAACCCGCCTACCTACTTTCCGAAAACCCTCTCTCTCTGCCCATCTACTCAATTGTTGCTCAAGGATGGATATGTACAATTGTGTCAATGTGTGCCCAATCATGATAGTTCGGTCGTTACAAGGATCCATACGGTCCCCTGACTTGAAGATAGGTACGATCGTGGAAAAACTCCAAGTATCAGGTAGGCCCTCGCACATGGCACGGTTAAACATCACTGCTAGAAGCTCTGCAAGCAAGTATCTAACATGTATAAAATGCTCTTTTGCCAGGCCATGGTGATCCTATACTCTCCTAGTCTTCATCTTGTCAATGAATTTCTTTACCATCTCAACGGTAAAAGCACATGTGTGTGGGCATGGCTCTAGCGGATCTGGAAGAGGTGGCTACCCCGAGACTGTGTAGAGATTTGATGCATACTGACCCCCTACCTCCGTAGAAGTGATGAGCGGTGAGGGGGAGTGCTCATGTAAGAGTCGCCATGCCTCGCCTGAATCCTGGCTCAAAAAAAACTAACATAAGTCCTGCTCTAGTCGAGTTAGAAATGCCCTCTTCTTTTGTCGTACCAAATGCCGAGAAGCAATCTATGACTGCCTATGAGTAATGACTCCTAGAAACACCTCCCTTTGAAGGGATGCTGAGGTCTCTCTGCACTCCTCATCCTACCAACTATTTTGGGGTGTGCTCCCAGAACATTGTCACTTCCCAGGCTCAGTGTGTGGGTATGCCTCTATATCTTTGTCAATATATAAGTGATCTCCATGGCTAAAGGTTTCCTCGGATCATTTGTGCATAAGCGTGTGTAGATACCATCTATGTATATAGAATCAGTCTTTGAAGTAAAAGTGTATCAGGTATGTGTAGGTGTTTGTGCCAGTCGAGCTGTGCTGAAATGGAATGAGACGATAAAGGTGAGGAAAGCATGATCTACTGATATCCCAACAGGCATGGGCCAAATTGTAAATTCTTGAATAGAGGGTATGAAACTTGGCTTCCAAAACATAATCCACTCTGTCGGCCCCATGTGTATGAGGAAAACAAGTGAACCCACTCAATGACGGAAATCTCTATGTGAGAGAGAGAGAGAGAGAGAGAGAGAGAGAGAGAGAGAGAGAGAGAGAGAGAGAGAGAGAGAGAGAGAGAGAGAGAACAAAACATTTAACTCATAGAAATTTCATAAGAAAACACATTTTTCTATATCCATCGATCTATTTGCACTAAATTACTAGATAGAAAATTTGTAGCAACTATTACTATGTAGGAAATGTTACAACCTATGAGTTACTATATACTAATCACTTACACTAAATTACTAGAGAGCAATTGTGTAGCAACTATTACTATGTAGGAAATGTTGCACCCCATGCCTTACTATATATAAAGTAATCGCAAAGCAACTCCATTTTGCTTGATCCATCTAGCAAGAACATTACATTACTATATAGCGATCTTGTAGGAAGCATGTTTTTACTAGTTTTATCTAGCAAATACATAGCAAAGGCCTCACTTTTGCTAGTTGCATCTTCTATATTTTCTTTATATTTTCTAGTTCAATCTAGCAAAACAATAAAATGGGATGATATTTACTAGGTGGCAATTGGTCTAAAAGTCCTTGTGCTAGCTAAAGCTGCTCTCACTAGAAGGGCCACAGATGCTACAAAGTTGGGATTAGAAGTTGGAAAGACGTCTTCAAAGATGAAAAATGGCTAACTAAGGCTGAATTTCTCCAGCGATACCAAATTTCAGAAGGATATGGAGATTACATCTTCGAGATAATGTTTACAACTCAACAGGCTCTCAAACAAGTATGGACCTCTCTCCGATAGCAAAATCAAACTCCAGACGGAAGATTTATGGAAATTCCCACCAAGATTCAAATGCTTGTGGGCTTACCCTTTATCAAGCAGAGTTGTCTCATGTGGTTAGTCCTTCATTCATGTGCTAAGGTCAAAAAGTTTGGTATTTTTGGAGGGCTTTACTGCAGGTGTCATCTAATTGAGTTATATTTTCAAATAGAAAAATAAAAGAATAGCTTGATTAATTACACATTAAAGTGATGGTAACAAAAGTTTCTACTTGTATGTCAATTAAGAAACAAACATTAAATATATCAGCATGCCAACAATGTTCCCTCTGGATCTGCTTCTAGCAGTTCTAGAGAGAGAGAGAGAGAGAGAGAGAGAGAGAGAGAGAGATCTGAGACTCAAGATCTTATATAATTTGTTGTCGTTTGTAGGTGTTTGTCTCAATTAACCAGCTAGCACCTGCCACATCTTGCTCTCCATGCACAAGGGGCTTTGGACAGCTTACCATATAGTAAAAAATACATGATTGCTAGATGATTCACTAGTTTCAATACACACATCCAGTAAGAGTGCAAACTAGTAAAAAAGAGACAACTCCTAGATGCTGCATATAGTAATTTTATTACTATATGGAGAGTTGAATAGCCATATGGAAATTCAAGTCTCAATATGGTAAAAAAACTACTAGTTCAATGTAGGAGTTGACTCAATTACTAGTTTGACCTTACATATTGGTGTTTTCAAACCTGTAAGTCAACTAGAAATTTTTGTTTATGACGTAGCAAGTCATCTAGTAATATATAAGGACGGTTGCTTGCAAACTAGTAGTTCATCGAGCATCTTTTCTATAAACAACCTAGTAGTTCACCTACTAATTCATTAAGGAACATGTAGACACAAACTAGTAATTCATCTAGAAATTTTCCCATGAGCAAACAAATTAGGAGAGATTACTTCAACATTAGGAGACTAAAGTAGGCTTAATTCATAAAGATAGCTATGAGTACAACAAATGAAAGCTTACATAACGTGTGTTACATGCTACAGTTCTTAAATCATATGGTTGGATTATAAAACTACTTGTCATTTGTTACAATGATATCCTTCATGGATAAAGAGCCAACTTTATCAAAATAAAAAATTATCAGGCCTTCTAACAAAATCCATGTAACTAAATCTTCACACATAGTGGAAGTATTAGTATCCTCATTTGCTCTCTTCTTGAGGAAACTATTCGATTTATTCATAGAAAAATATGTTGGCTTGATCAAGTGATACAAGTCTTGTACTTTCTTGAGATTTAGTCACTTCATTAATATAGTTTCTTTGTCATCCCTGGACAAATTTCGTGCCTACATAATTGTCATAACAAAATAACATGGTTTAAAAAGTGTCACGTATTTTTTCTGTGAACATAAGTAAGGCAATATTTTTAGCTTTTATTGCAAACCTGAGATTCCAACACACATTGATGTTGATTCATTGAACATTCCCCATCAGATTTGTGCTCCTAAAACAATTAAAGTCCACTCTTTTATTTTATAGCCACATGCAAAAATATTTAAAGAATCTTATTATTGTGAAGAGACTTTTTCTTTTTAAGCTTCAAAAATTTTGAAGCTTGATCTTTCTCATTTAGTAGCTCTTCAATCTTAGAAGTAGCCTATAGAAGTGGGAAAACATGCCTTTTTTATATTATTAAAATTAAGTAGAGTAAGTATTTCATTAAATAAATATTCCATGTGAAGCATCTTTAAATAGTACCATGCACTGTCGTGTGCTTTTTCTTTTTTGTTCTTGGTTTGTACCACTTATAATTTGTGTCCTTCTATTGATTTTTTCCTTCACAAATACTTCAAGAAAAGAGTGCAATATTGATTGACACAACAAAAAGTTTTAGAGTGAAAAAAATACATGAATTAGAATTGTACTAGTTTTGTGATATGGTCTTCTCACTCATCTGATTCATTGTTTACTTCCATATCTTTTTCTTGATAGCATTGGACAAACTCTTCATCTTGTATGTAGTTTCTATATGCCTGCGCATTAAGCAATTGAATTTGGATATCTCACACACACATACACACACGCACACAAAAATAGCTAAATTTACCTCAATTATTTCAATTGATATCTTTGTGTGTGTGTGTGTGTGCGCACACGCTTGTGTGTGTTGTGTGTGTGTGTGTGTGAGAGAGAGAGAGAGAGAGAGAGAGAGAGATAGAGAGAGAGGGGAGTAAACCACACATACCTCATAAACATCACTTTGTAAATCATGATTTTCCCATGGCATCTTAGGAACGTATGCTTTTATCTCTCTCTAAACACATAATAACAAATTTTATCATCATAGGTCATAAATTATTGTTATTTTAAGATAGAAGTGCTTACATGAGTAGCTTGTGGTTTCTCTTATTCTTCTTCAATAGATATACAAGTGGTTTCTTGTGCACAAGCATCCTTTAGCTATTCAATAACAACAAAAGAATTACTTTCTTGATCATTAGTTTTCATATAAATTTCCAATACCTTAGAGGATTACTCACAAGTTTTGTGAGTGAACCATATTCTCCTAGCTCACTTTCTCCTCCATCATTCTCATGAAATTCTCGGTTATCATCATCATCATCTTTTTCTTTTTCTATCTAATTTCATGAAAACATTTCGATTATACTTTGACATAATAGAAGTTCATTACTTAGAGAAAATCCTACAAAATGACACATATCATTGGGGTGCTAGAAGATAGTTCGTTGTTTGGTTTCTCTTTTCTCCATTTTCATTTTTCCGCAAGAGACTTGATGGCCCATGTATAAACGTCCTCTTCTTTTCAATGATAATTTTGTCCAGCTACTCTAATAGGCTTAATCTCACCTTTATTTTTTCTTATTACATCCAACACGGTATTCTTTCTCTCCATGTTATTTTTAAGGTCTCCAAATGGCTTGTGTTTGGCAAACCATCCTCTAACAAACCCATAGTTTGAATAAAGAACTCTATGTTGGTTATTACCCTCTTCTAAGAGGAAATCCCTACCATAGAGTTTATTGGGTTCTCTAAGCTTAGGAGGTGGAGGCCTAAACACCAGTTCATATATGGTTGGGTCATATTTCTCATTGCTAATAGTGTCAACACCTATAGAGATGCTAGATGGAGAAGAAACAACTCTCTTATTTCAAGATGACTGGCCCTCCAAGAATCTAAAAATTTGAGGGCCTCTTCATTAGAGAAAGACAGCAGTTGCTCCACAAAGGACTGTGGATAACTCATATCTGAAAAGACAAACCATTGAAAACACACATGAGTAGCAAGACATTTAATTAGAAAAGTTTATCTCAAAAATTATACACACACTTGTCATTACTTTATGAGTAATGTTTTAGGAAGACATGTAAAAAAAACTGTGACAATGAATAAAAAAATTGTCATGTATAAAATAATATGCATTTTAAACTACTTCCACAAGTATACTAGCCATGCTTCATACTCTTTGAGTGTAGTTTACAACAAGATATATAAATAATACCATAACAATAAGTACAATAATCTCCATCCATAAAGTAGGTCTCCCAGAAGTTCTAGCATACTCTATGATGAGGTTCTAAGAAAGATATGCAAAGAACATCGTAACAATGAAGCTAGCAATTGTCATCCATAAAGCAATAGTCATTCTAAACTACTTCCATAGGTATACTATTTGCATAACAATGAATACAAAAATTGTCATCCATGAAGTAATAGTCATTCTAAACTACTTCCACAAGTATACTAACATTCTAAACTACTTCCACAAATGTACTAGCCATGCTTCCATACCATATGAGTGAAGTTATACAAAAGATATCTAAAGAACACCATAACAATGAATACAACAATTGTCATCCATGAAGCAATAGTCTTTCTAAAATATTTTCACAAGATTACTAGCAGTGATTGAATAAAAGGGACTACCACAATTATATGTCTATGGAGAATGCCAAACAATAGGTATCCATCTAGCCGCCTGTCCAGGCTTTATAACCTTTTTTTGTTTTGTGACTGTCCAATCTTTAATTTGAATGGAACATGTATCCCAACTTCTCCATTGATGCTCCTCTCTGCAAACTTTATAAGTGTTTTGTTGATATGCATCACGCTCCAATAAAGCAAGCTTTGCCCTTTTTCTTTCGTAATCAGTCTCTCTAACAACAACATGTTGAATCTGTATTGCATTCTCACTATTCAAGCACACTTGAACTATATCATGGACCTCCACCCATAATGGAACATTTCCACAACCTCCTTCCATTAACAAGCTATCACGCTGCCTCAAATCCTTCACCTCATAAGCAATGAGCCTCTGCCTCCTTGGTATTGGCAATGGAATAAATTTGTGAAGTATAGAGTAGATGGGCCGAACACAATCCCATGTGAAAGGCAAAGGGGCCTTCTCAAGCACACTCATTTAAGTAACTGGATCCATTAACAATTGTTCTGAGTCCCCATTTCCCACAATGCATTGCTTGTAATACCGTCCATCAAAGAAAATCATACACTTTCCATCAAACTGTGTTGAGAACAAGGATGTTATACAACCCTTCCAGTGACCTCTGTGTTCCACCGTTGCATCATCGATATCCACCTTCACTATGACATTGGCGCCCACATTAAATATATTCCCTTTAAAGAGGACCTTTTGGTATGTCTTTACTTCCAAACATTGGAAGTACTACTTTGGAATGTTCCAAAACTTCTTTAGATAAGTTTTCTCTTCACTAGTAGGATCTCTATAAGTGCATCTCTTCTTTGATATTGCAATCCCCTTGAGAAGAAGATTTCTAGTGCATGGTGAATTGCTTCCATATTTTAATAGATAACTCCACATAGACTTAGCCTTTTCAATTGAAGACACAACCAATAGCCCATCCATATGTGATGGAGAGAAATCATGTGATGGAGCATCTGCTAATAGCAAGCTGCTTTGAGAAAGAATCAATGCACAATGTAGGTCCTTCAAAACCCTTTCAGAAGATAAGAGATTGTCACTATCACCACAGATAGCCTGAAAAGCTCTCGTGAAGAACCTTCTCAAATAGAACTTTGCAAATGAAGCTTCATCCTCCATGTTATTTGTTTTGATGGAGCTATATGTCTTTACAAGACGCTCAAATATGTAACACCAAAAGCGGTCATGCAACCCATGGCGCAAGACATCATCAAGCATCTCACCATTACCTATAAACAAGTTATCAAGAGATTATTCTCCTAAACAAATATACCAAACTTATTGTTAACACAGTACAAAGTCGTTTTGCTGGAATGAGACGGATTATCATACTCATTCTATAGTGCATCAATGATAATTCTATAGTGCATCAATGATAATGGCATGTTTCCACCTCTATAGTGGGTCACTTTGTGATATTTGAATAGGCCTAACTTTTCTTTTGCCAACATTAAGTTTAAATTTCCATCCCAATCAACCAAATCATCAAGAAAAATCTTTTGTATATTCCAAACTTTTTTCCCCTTAGAAAATAAGTTATATCTTATTTCTGGCCATAATACTTTTATCTCCGAGCGTTGCAAAAGATCTTGGCAATATTAGATCTTCTCGCAACTCACGGAAAAATGTTCGTAAAAAGAAATCTCATTCTCCATCTTTCTGGAGCCCAATGGACAAGTGATTTTGAAGAGACATTTTGAACTAGCAACCAAAGAACAATCAAAAGAATAGTAGTGATTTAGAATATTAGCATTTTTAACCATCAAAATATTAACATCTTTAACACATGGCAAACAATTACCCAACACACACACACACACACACACACAAAGTTTATCATACACACGTTCATAAACCATTATCTCTTCATAACATCAATCACTAATGAGTCCATGACTACAAGAGGCGTAAATTCCTTCTTGAGTAGGAATGATTTTTATCTATGCCAACAAAATTTAATGTAGAAACCTTCAAAGTCAATCACAATTATAGATTTTTTTTGGAGGAGGGAGGGAGAGGGGGGGGGGGGGATTTATAGGATCAGCTTTAAATAATGATTAAAAGAAGAAGACCACGGAGTTGAGGCCAACAAAATTTAGTGTAAAAACCAAAAGCCAATTTAGTTTAGCATCTTTAACACAAAGCTAAGGAGTGTTTGGAAAAATTTTATTTTTCCAAGCATACAAAATTCCTTTCCTTGAATTTGCCAAGAGAAAATTTTAAGACATTTGGTTTACCTTTGGGGTTTTGACATTCTTTTTGCCCTCAAGCATAAAAAGGCA